>NW_006408601.1:4830516-4862562 GCF_000296735.1 Chrysochloris asiatica
CTCCACGGGAGAAAGATAAGGCTTTCTACTCCCGTAAAGATTTACACCCTCGGAAACCCTGTACAGGGTCGCTATGGGTCGGAACTGACTCGACGGCACTAAACAACAACAACATATATATATTTTAACCACCACATAGACTAGGTTCCCAGGAGGACTTCTATCTCACACAGTATTTTTCCAGTCATGCTCATGTTTTCTAGACTCTAAACCACTCACTCATTTCAAGAAGTTCTGTGTGTCAGTGTCCCTCATCCCCCATTCAGCTCCCCAGGATGTACAGCTCTCATCAAAATGAAGCATCCAGAACTGAAAGAAAACTCCTCCTCCTTTCTCTCTACTCCCTACCCTCATACTTCCAGCCTCCCCAAACTATCCCAGGGCTGGTAGATATGGGTCATCAGTGTTTAAATTTGTTACAAGGATGGTGAGTGAAGAGACAATTACTACGGACCATCTTTTTCACTTCATGGAACAAAAGTTCAAAGGAGTAGATAAAGAAAACATACCAGATGAAAGAAGACAAACTTTCTGGCTAATGACAGCATTCCATGCCTTTTGAGTTTTTCTGCCTGGAGTTGACGAGGGCTGAAAGGAGTAGCCTGTATAATTTTCTCATCTGGAATAAAGAACTTTAAATTGTGATAAAGAGTAGGAAAGGAAGATCTAAGACTGAGGGAACTGAAAGCAAATTCAAAAGAGAGGGAACAAAATGTCTTCATGTTAGCTTCCATTGTAAGATTCTCTGTGAGAGGATCCTGTCTTCTGAGGCCTTACACCTTTGTCACATCTTGTCTCTGGCTATATTAAACCTCAGAGCAATTACTGTTCCTTTAACAATATCTTTTTGTAAGACTCACAAATATGTAGTATAGAGACATGATATCACATGGAAAGGAAACTATTAATAAGCAAAAGAAGAAAAGGAAGACATGAAAATTAAACACAGGGTAGAAAACTCTGGCCAATGACTTGAAAGTTTCTTATGGTTTTTAATTGATGTTATTAAGAGAGGTGAAACTTTTTTTTAATTAGAAAAAAACCTTTTAATTGTGAATTGAGTGAAGGTTTACAGAGCAGATCATCAGTTTTACATTCAACAAATCACACACTTTGTTTCATCTTTATTACTGCAATCCCATCCATGCAACAACAGTTATCCCGCTTCATCCCTTTAGTTCTTAATTCCATTACATCCACCTTACCATCCCTATAATCCTTATCCCCAGGTAAGTGTTGCCCCTTTGATCTTGAATGGTTAACCATTCCATGGTGAGCATAACTCACTAGTGTTGTTGTCCCTTTTATATACCTGTCCACGTCTTAATTGAAAATCAGGCCATGAAGGTGAGTTCTATTCCAGACCTGAAGTGTGATTGAGGGTCATAGTCTTGGGTTCCTCTAGTCTCTTCCTAAAAAGTATGCCTGGTCACATTGTCTCCAACTCTATCTGGGACCTTCTTATGTCGTCCGTTTCAGAGCAATTGGTAATGGTAGCCAGACACCATCTAGTTCTTCTGATCTCAGAGTTGTGGAGACTGATGTTCATGTGTGCCTTTAGTCCATTGGACTAATTGATTCCAACTATCTTTAATTTTTATTACTCTTCTTTCTTCTGAACATGGAGAGACCAACAATTGCACCTTAGAGGACCATTCATGAGCTTTTAAGACCCCAGTTGCCACTCACCAAAGTAGGATCAGAACATTGTCTTGTGGACTATGTTATGTCAATTGATCATGGTGTCCCACGATACTACTGTCCTAAGACTCTAGGATCAGCAACTCATTGCCTCAAGGTGTTTGGTAATGTCCAAGAAGTTTTCACTATTTTGTCCCCTATATGTACATCCATAGGTGTGTTTGCAGCAAAAGTAAATAAATACCTATGTAGAAATATCATCTGTCAAACCCTTATATATTTGTGAGTATACTTCCACTATCCCTCCCATGCCCTTTAAGCCTGTGTCTTTGTTCATGTATCTAATTGTAGAACACTGTTGTTGCAGGGTTGTGTATGTAACAGTATTTATAGCATTTCCTTTAATCCTTTCTTTTCTCCCTGTGTCTTAACCTATTTTCATCACTCTTCTATCAACCTCCCTCTTATTGCATATTGATTTCTCCATAACCTAAGTCAGTACATGTCTACCCTTTAGCATAGTGGTTATGAATTGGGCTGCTAACCTCAAGGTTGGCAGTTTGAAACTGCCAGCCATTCTGTGGGAGAAAGATAAGGCTTTCTGCTCCTGTAAAGATTTACAGCCTTGGAAACCCTGTGCAGGGTCACTATGAGTCAGAACAGAACTTAACAACAACAACCCTCTAGCCAGTGAATTACTCTCCCTTCCTTCCTACTCATGGTAACCATCAAATAAAGTTTCTTTTAGCTTGAACACAATTTTTTTTGGAATGTTTATAATAGTGGTCTCATACAATATTTGCCCTTTTGTGATTGACTAATTTACACTAAGCATAATGTCCTCCATGTTCATCTATGTAATGAGGTATTCGAAGTTTCTTTGTCTTTTTTCAACATTGCATAATATTCAATTGTGTGTATGTACCAATGTTTGTTTATCAGTTGTCCCATTGATAGGCACTCCATCATTTTACTATTGTGAATAATGCTATGATAAACATGGGTGTGCACATATCTACTTGTGTCATGGCTCTTATTTTGGGGAGATATATACCAAGTAGAGGAATTTCTGGGTCATATGCTATTACTATTTATAACTTTTTGAGGAAGTACCATACTGTTTTCCACAGTATTTTGCCCATTTTAGAGTTCTGCTAGCAATGTAGATTGGTCCCAGTCTTTTCACATACTTGCCAGCATTTGTTTTCTATTTTTCTGACCTTAGCTATTAATGCTTGGATGAGGTGATAGCTCACTGCTGTTTTGAGTTGCATCTATCTGGTGGATAATGATGACCAACATTTCTTCATATTCTTGGTCATTTGAATGACTTTTTTGGTGAAGTGTCTGTTTGTATCCTCTGCCCATTTTTAATTGGATTGTTTGTCATCTTCCTGTAGAGGTATTGGTTTCTTCTATAAATTTTAGATATTAGTTCCTTGTCTCATATGTTATTGCAATTTTTTTTATCCCAGTCTATGGACTCTTTTTATACTCTTTTGGTGAAATCTTTTGATGTACATGGTGACTAATTTTTAGGAAGTCCCAGCCATCTATTTTATCTAATGTCACTCATGTGTTTTCAGTTATGTTTGATATTGTGTTTATGCCATGTGTCAGAGTCCCCAAGTTTGTTTCTTTTATTTTTCCATTGATGATCTAGGTTTTTAATCTACATTGAGGTTGATTTTTTTTTTTTTTTTTTGTATAAGGTATAAGATATATATCCTGTTTGATTTTTCTGCAAATGGATTTCCAGTTTTGCCAGCACCGTTTGTTGAAGAAACAATCTGTTCCACATTTAATGTGTTTTGGTCCTTTCTCAAAGATCAACTGACTGCTTGTGGATGGAATGACTTCTGGGTTCTCAATTCTGTTCCATTGTATCAGTCATTGTACCAGTACCAAGCCGTTTTGACCACTGTGGCTGCATAACAGATTTTGATATCAGGAAGTGGAAGACCTCTGACTTTGTTCTTCTCCTTAAACAATTCTTTGCTTATTTGAGTTCTCTTTCCTTTCTATAAAAACTTACTGATCAGTTTTTCCATCCCTTTAAAGAATATTATTGGAATCTGGATAGGGACTGAATTACATCTATAGATTTTTTTTTAATAGTGTTGACATTATCACAGTGTTAAGTCTTCCTACCCACCAGTGGTGGATCCAAATCACCCAGTGGCGGTGGATTTTGGTGATGCTGTAGGATAAGCACTGGATTGCTAACCACAAGTTGGTAGTTCAAACATGCCAACTGCTCCTTGGAAACCCTATACAGGGTCACTATGAGTTGACAGCAATTAACAACAACAACAACAACACATCCTACACTTAGAGGCCCTGGTATCATCCTGTAGAATAAATATTGGAGTGGTAACTGACAGGTTGACAGTTCAAACCCACCAGTCACTCTCAGAGACCCTATACAGGGTCTCTATGAGTTGGAAAAGACTTGACGGCATACAACAACAACAACATAGCTTATATTTAGAAGGCAAGAGAGTTGACTAAAATCAAACTAGTGGAAGAAGTAGGACTTGGGTCCATGAAATATTAAGAACAATTGCTTTATTTCTGCACAGATTTTGTTGATGGTAAGTGCCATTGAGTCACTTCTGACTCATAGAGAGCCTGTATGAGGTTTACGAGTAGCAACTGATGAGTCTGAACTGCTGACCTTGCAGTTTAAACCAACCTTACAGTCTAATGCTTATCCTTTAGCACTGCACCAGAACTCCTCTACACAACTATTGTTTTGTTAAGTGCTGTTGGGTCATTCTGACTCATAGCAACCCTGTATAGGGTTTCCAAGGAGGAAAACTGCTTGTGGGCTTGAACTGCTGGCCTTGTTGTTCACAGTCTAGTCTGACTTCACAGTGCCACACCAGGAGTGCTACATAGTGCTATGCATAGTACATGTTTTATATAGGTTTTTGTAAACTGCATGATACTTTGCACATTAATTTCCTATGTGTGCTATGTGGTGTGTTATATGTTATATGCATGTACACATTATGACATGGGATACATATGTTCCTGCCACCAAAGCTGCAATATGTTAAACCCCCATTCTGTATTATGTACTGAATACATATTATAAAATTAAATTTCTAAAACAACCCTGCTAAATAATTGTTACTATTCTTTTTGCAAATAAAAATCTGAGGTTCAAAGAGACTGTAGGGGAGAGGCGGGGCTTGATGGTGGCTAAGGTGTTGGTGCAGTGAAGTTCGCCATCAGCAATACTATAGAATACCAGGCAATCCAGATCCAGGGCAGAGCTCCAAAACTCAGAACCACAGAGATAAGAATATTTTTAAAATTTGAAGGCTTATAGTTTGTGGAACTTGAAGCTGAAGTAAGAAATCATGTACTTTTGAATCTGCCGGGCTCGAAGGCCTGGAGCCGACATTGGAGGCCCGGAGCCAACATCTTGGATGAGACCAAATGGCAAGGCCAAGCAGGAGAGCAGAAACACCATGGAAAAATGCCATAGGAACCTTGGAGCAAACATAGACAATACACTTTGTCAGTTTTGCTTTGTTCTGAGTTTCTTTTTTTTTGGTATCTGGTCATTGGTGCCCCCACTGTTTGCACACCTCTATTCTGGTGACTAGAGTGGGAACCTGAGCAAGTGGACACCCCCCACCATCACCACTGGTGGGGTCTTCTGCCACGCATGCACACAGATACTCAGCCCAAGAGCAGGCCCTGAACATTTTTTGTTTGTTTGTTTTTTAATACGGGAAAGGGCAGGGTAGGATTGTAGAGCGGGAAAGAGAGTTTAAAAGCAAAACAGACTGAAAATTAAATTAAAGCCTGAAGTATAGCATAATAACCAACACTGGCATCTTGAAATTTCTTAGGCAGCTTTGAAAGCAAGAAGCTGAAGAGAGGACATTAAAGTCATATGCATATTAGGCTACAGATTTTATTATAATTATTATTTTTTCTTCTCTCCCTCCTCTCCCTTTTCTGTGATTATAGACTGCAGTATTCAGTCTAGTTTTTGTTGATGCTGTTTTTTTGTTTTTGTTTTTTTCACTGGTGCTGTTTTGCTGTTACATGCTCCCCCTTCTAACTTTGGAGGATTCTTTCTCTCCATATATTACACAAGAAGAGTTAGAAACTGCTGCCATATAGCCAAGCTACAATCACTCTATAAAACACCAAAATCCAGGCAAGAACCAATATCAACTGCCACATGCCAAGGAGGCAGACAACACCTGTGAAAGTTACTCTGAGTTAAGCAATAAGAAGAGTGAAAAGGGAAGCCGACATCCTGATCACATCTTCCTGGAAGCAATCAGAAAGCATAAAAAATACCCAAACACGTACTCAGTTAAGTATTAAGCCCACAGATAAACACTAAACATGTTCAAGAAGCAAAAACAGATGACCATATCAGCACATGTCCAGAAACAAGATAAAATGTCTGAGACAAATGACCCAGAGGTAGATCTGGACTCCATTCTGGAAGGAGGGCAGACCTTGGAAATGCCTGAGAGGGAATTCAGAAAAATGATTATAAAATGTTTCAAAACACTTTACAATGGAGTTGAGAAAAATAGGGAAGAAGTCAGGAAAGTGCTACAGGAACAATCAAATAAGATAGATACAAAGAGACTGTAGGTCTTGCCCATGGTCACTTAGCAAGCAGATAGAAAACAGGATTCTCCCCAACACTGACCAACACCAAAGCCCATGATCATTCCTCTTTTCTACACAAACATTTTTACTGTTTTTGTGTTTGCAAAAGATCATGCTTGATCATTAATAAAGAGGGCTTGGGCATATTTTGAAATTTCTCTATCTGGAAAAAAATAAAAGCCAGTTTTCATTTTTAATTTGTTTTTAAGCTTTGACTCTTAATGAGTACTTATTTACTTATTAAAACTGTAGTTGTTATTGGTAAAAGTCAGTTCTGACTCATAGAAACCCTGTATAGATTTTCCGAAGAACAGCTCGTAAGTTTGAACTACCTACCTTGTGGTTTGCAGTTCAGTGCTGGTGTGGTGCTGTAGGCTAAGCATTAGACCACAAGGTCAATTTGAACTACAAGGCCGGTAGTTCAAATCTACCAGCTGCTCCTTGGAAACCCTATACAGGGTTGCTATGAGTCAAAACTGATTTGACTGCACTGAACAACAACATGGATACATATGTGGGTATGTGTGTGATTTTCAGATTTGAGGCACTCAAAGAGACCATGGAACACATGGAGACCATGGACTATTTGTTTATTCTCAAAATTTGGCAACACATAGAGACAAGGATCTTGACCGTTTAGGGACACATGTAATGTAATGTGACATTTTTTTAAAAGTTCTTTTTCTCTCCCACTCTCTGAGAATGAATTGGAAAGGAAAGAATGTGGGGAGAGGAGAGGGAAGGAGAGAAGAGAAAAGAGCACACAGTCTTCTGGCAACTTTCAAGCTATTAGCCCCATTTTCCAACCTTGGATGCTCCCGCTGCTTCCGTCTAGTTTGTGCCTTCTGCCAAATCCAAACACGCCTACAGGGAAGCATACTACTTCATAAAATCTTTGAAAAATGTATTCTTTAGATCTTAGACATGTTAATATTTAAAGAAACGAGCTTACACATACTTTAAAGTACTCCTAAATTAAAACTTCATCTGGGCGGTTCCATTTAGATGGCTTGTCTTATGAATTGCATTAAATGTCCCATCTGAGGTAATCAACTGCCTCCTTCCAGCTTGGCCTTTTCTTGAAAAAGGTCACTGGTGAAACATTTCCAGATTTTAAACAAGACTTGTGAAGGCCTTTAGACTGAAAGTCCTTTTCCAGGTACCAGGCAAGAAGAGTAGGAGATCTTTCTTTAAAATTTGTATCTGACCTCATTTCCCACCTCCAGAAAACAGACCCCTTCTGATTTTTCAGTATTTTCCTGAAGGGACAAATATTTGGGAGTGAATATGAAAGATGGAGGCACATGAAGGCAAAAGGTGCTCATATCTGGAAATCATATCCTGGGCAAGGACAGTCAACTTCTCTGTCTTCCATGCTGATCCTCTGAAAGGAGCCCTCATTCCATCCTTGCCAAGTGACCAGTGGACATTTTCACTTTCACTAAGAACGCTTGCAGGACTGTCTTTTCCTTGTCTCTCTCTTGGCACCTGTGTTTGACAACCTTGTGGAATACATGGATGTGCTGGTGGCTCGTCTCCTCCCCGCAGTTGACCACATATGCCCACCTCACATGTGCCGATTCATTGGCCTTTGAGATTGAAATTTCCTTCACTTTTCTGCATCTCAGTTCAGCCACGGTTAAAACCTTATAGAAAGTAAACACTACATAAGCATACAAGCGTAAGAGACTCCAGTCTGTTTGCTTGCAGGGAGATTTGGGCAGCTTTCTGTAGCTTTCAGGTTATTAATTAACTCACCTTTGCAGGGTTGGCTGCTCACTGTAATTTTTGACCAAGGGACAGTGACATCAGTCTCCTTCCCACAGATCAGTACAGGAGGACCAGAGAGTGGGCTATATACTTGACCTTCAGCCTCTGCATTCCTTCTAGGCACACTTTCTATTGGGTTTGGACATCAGCTCTCATCTTAGGCCTCCCTGAGCACAAACTCAAAAATTTAAAACAAATGCATCCACTAGAATATTCTCCCCTCTCTTCGGTGTTGTTTAATGATGCTCCCCAACAGTTAAGTGGCTCTTGTGCTGCTGTCTGAAATGTCCTTAACAATTCCATAATATTACAGGGTCACAAAAAAACAAAGCAAAACAGAAAAACAGTTAAGAAACCACAAAAGCTTGGCTTGCACATTGCTATGATGCTGAACAAGGTTTCAGTGGATTTTTTAAACCAAGACAGGCTAGGAAGACAGGCCTGGTGATCTACTTCTGAAAATCAGTCAGTTTAAATCTCTGTAGGTCCCATGGCTTAACCAGAGTTGTTTGAATCTAAGGCATTTGTAACTGTTGCTGTTTACCGATCAGATAGAATTTTTAGTGTTGTAGATAATTTTTACTTTAGTATAGAGAGGTGATAGATAGTGGTATATTCATACAGTAGGATATTACAAATGAACCTGATACATTCGTCATAGGCGTATTTCTCTAAATCATGCTGTTGAGCAGAAAAAGCAAGTTATAGAAGGATATACACAGTGTAATACCATTTATATAAAAATCATTATGCATAAAAATACTTATGGAAAAAAATCATGTAGTGGAAGTAATAATACATGGGTAGGAGGCATTTGCATGGACCTCAATATAATGCTTACTCTTGGAGAGGGAGAGAAGGCAATGGGATTGCGAATGGGTGTCCAAGGCCTTAATTTAATTAATAATAGAGGATCATCATTACATACGGTGAAATGATACCAGCTGTTAAATTGGGGTAGTAGACATATGGATATTTGTTGTATTATTTTCTGTGCTTTTCCTAATATAAGATATTTTAAAAATGAATAAAAATACATTCAGAGGAGTGTATTAGCACATCTAAAGATGTGGGTCTGGTCATGGCTCCGTGGTAGAATTCTTGCTTTCCATGTGGGAGACTCAGATTTGATTTCTAGTCAATGGCCCTCACGCCCTGCCATCTCCTGTATGCCATTGGAGGTTTGCATGTTGCTATGATGCTGAACAAGGTTTCAGTGGAACTTCTAAACTAAGACAGGCTAGGAAGGTGGGCCTGGCGATCACCGTCTAAAAATCAGTCCGTTTAAAGCCCTATGGGTCACATGGTTTAACCTGCAACATTTTTTTAGTTGTGCATGAGGCTGCCATGAGGTGGGTGCTGACAACAGCAAGACAAACATAGTAGTATTTTGGTTGCTGATTCTTAAGCCATAATAAACCTAAAGCCCTGCCTGTCTTTGGTGATGTAAGCTTCTGAAGATGGTAAGAGTCAGTCGAAGTGGGCTATGCAGAGGAAACTAGATAGCTAGCTGGCAAAGACTACATTTATTTTTAGAAGCAGACATTTTATTCATTTGTCTCATCCCTTGAAATGTCTTCATAATTGAGACTGTGTCATTCATCCAGCTTTGGAGTTAAACTATAAGGTCAAAATTTTACCAATTGCAGAGAAAAGCCTATGGGAAATATTTGTCTCTGAAGCTAAAGCCTATACAATAGCCTATTTAGAGAGAGCTCTCCAGTGCAGTGGAGAATATAGTTTGATATGTTAATACTAGACCTGGAGAATCTCAAGAATTCATACTGACATCTGCTGGACCCAATGAATACTTCCTGGTCTAAGTTAGAAGCAGAAATTTTGGAGTAGGAGAATCCCAACAAGACCTTTTTGGAGTTCCTTGCCCTGGGGCGGTTCTGGCAGTATGCTGAGATATGCAATTTGAAATAAAATTTAAGATCTTTTGCTCACTGCACACATTTAGCATAATACATCCATGACAGAATGAAGCACGACATCTAGGGTATAATTAAGAATCACTAGTCTATGGCAGTCTCAGCAACACAAATGCCAATTTGCTTGTCAAATTCCAAAGAGAGAGGAAGGGACCCTGCGGTAACCATACAAAACAAAGTCTTTGTTTTCAAGATCCAACTCAGCAATTGTTTTGCCCTTGTGTAGCAGGAAAGGAAATGTTGTCAAATTTTGATCCACTGGGCTCTATATACAAGTTCATTGCCTGAATATCTTTCCAGATTCAAACTTCAGTTCAGCTAGGGCCCCTGGATTCTTGGGGAGTCTGTGAAGATGTAAATGGAGCCCATAAACTAAAAGGACATAGTTTATACAACTCAGATACCAAGTTTGTTTGATTGGTACTTGCTGATTACTGGATGCATGCTTATGAAAATCTCTGATAGTCTTTATACTTTGTTGTTACTTAATAAAGAGTAGAAAGTGAATCATTGCTTTAGTACATGTAGATTGTATGACAGGCAAATTTTCTTCTTTCGTCTTCTTCTTCTTTTTTTTTGGTGTGTAATTGTCTTAAGGAAGTTAATCAAAATAAGTCCCTGGTGGAGTAAATATTGAGATTTCTTTCTGTAGATAATAATGAAATGTAACCAAATATTTTTGAAAATAAATGATTTACCATGAAAAAATAACATTTTAAATGCTTCTACCCATTTGTTGTTGTTAAGTGCCATTGAGGCAGTTGCCAAAGAGCTACTGGTAGGTTTGAACCACCGACCTTGCAGTTCAAATTGGCCTTGTAGTCCAATGCTTATCCTACATAGCCACACTAAGGATCCCTCTAGTCTATACCTTCCCATTATAAGAAGTTACCCGATTTGAGTTGAAATTTGTTTTTTATATTATTGAACTCTTAATTGAAAAATAGTTGGATGAAAGTAATTTCTCAGATTATTTGTTTTGGAGATGGAATGAGGGAAAGAGACAAGAATTTACTTAAGTTCTAGACACTTTACAGGCTCCCTCAGATTCCTTTTTCATAGTGTTGTTGTTTTTAGGTGCCCTCGAGTTGGTTCCGACTAATAGCGACCCTATGCACAACAGAACAAAACACTGGTCTTTCCATTCATAAGGCTTTCAGTTGCTAAATATTCAGAAGTAGTTCACCTCTCTTCCCAGCTTGTTTTAGTCTGGAAGCTCAGCTGAAACCTGTCTACCTTGAGTGACCTTACTGATATTTAAAATACCAGGGGGACAGCTTCCAGCACCACAGCAACATGCAAGCCACCACAGTACGACAAACTGACAGACAAGTGGTGGCATTTTCACAGTAACAGGTATTAATGAGGAAAAAATTAATGTAGGAAAAAGCAAGAAAGGGAAGAAAAAGAAGTACAGGATAGATAGGTTGTATAGAAAATACAAAATAATACGATAAATATACACTCAAATGGGTATGAAAATACCTTGGTTGTCTATGGACTAAGGCAATGATGTTAAGCCTAAACTAAAAATAGATGTGGGAAAGTTGAGAAAAACAGTATATCTATACTGTATAGACTAGCCAGAAGTAAGCTGATACAACTATATCAATATTTGTTGTTGCTGTTGTTAAGTGCCGTCGAGTTGGTTCCGACCCATAGCGATCCTGTACAGGGTTTCTGAGGCTGTAAATCTTTACTGGAGTAGAAAGTCTCATCTTTCTCCCACGGAGCAGCTGGTAGTCTTGAACTGCTAACCTTAAGGTTCACAGCCTGATTCGTAACCACTATGCTACCAGAGCTCCTTATCTCAAGGCAAAAGATTTATATGCAGAATATCAAGATTTTTTGTGTGCAAAAAGGAAAAGAGAAAAAGAAAAATAGTACAAAGGCTCTGAAGGGGATTTGTCAGAATGGAAACTCAAATGAGTAAATTAACATATGAAATGATGCTAAATATCAATTGTTCAATTTTAATAAGACAAATGCAAGTTAAAATAATAGTGATAATATTGTATATACAGTATGTAAGAAAAAATTTAAATGTCTGATAATACCAAGTATTGGCAAGATAATAGAGCAATGGGAATGCTGATAGATTGTTTGCAAGAGTATTTATTTTAGTATATAACAACTATTTTAGAAAATACTTTAGCATTATTCATTACTGTTGAAAATAATTATACCTAAGTGCCCCCCCCCCAATAACTCTTGATATATAATCAACAAAATATATGTGCAAATATGTTCTGAGCGAAACATCCTTGGCATTTGTTGATAATTGTCTTAAATTGAAACCATTCAGTGGCCCAGGATCGGACAGTGTTTCGAGTCGATATGAGTTGGTATCGACTCAATAGCACCTAACAACAACAACAGTGGTCATCAGTAGTAGAAAAAATGAGAAATTTCCCCAGAGCTCACTCATGTTTTATTTAAAAAGTTCATGACTTATTTCCTAATCTTTTATTTTTTATTAATTTAATCTGTGTTTTATTTTGGCTTGTTTCTGTTATTATTCCTTCAAATTCACTAATATTTTCTACTACAGTGCCTAAATCTGTTATTGAACCTATCCAATGCAATTCTTATCTCAAACTTGTGGATTTTATCTCTTGATGCTCAATTTTTTTTTTTTTTAAACAGCGTGTCTTCTCTCTATATTGTTAACATGCTCTGCCTTTCCTCTACTGTCTTGAACATATGGAATCTAGTTATAATAACTGTTTAAATTTCTTTTCTACTAATTCTATTATATAATCCTTTACAAATTCTGTTTCTACTAATTCAATTTTCCTGTTATTATGAGTCCTGTTTCATGCTTCTTTGCATATCAGGTTATTATTGACTGGATGTAAGACAGTGTGAATTTGACTTTGTGGGTACTGGATATTTTTGTATTCTTGTAAATGTTTTTGAATTTTGTAATGGATGCAGTTATTTGGAAAGAGTTGGCTTTATCAAGCTTTTCTTATAAGATTTGTTAGGGAAAACAGTTTATCCTCTGGTCTGGGAATACATTTTCCTACTGTTCTTCTGAGGAGTCTATATCTAATGCCTTGTGACTGGAGATTTTTATATTCTGGCTGTTTTACATATTCCTGGCCTTCTGTGAGCACTGAAAATTGTTAACTCTAAAACTTTTTGTGGGTCTTTCCCCAATTTAGGTAGTTTCCTCACATGTCCTCATTGATTAGAATGTAGAAGACTTGAAGAGAACTTTCTGCTGTTCTCCAGAGCGCTCTCTGTGCAGCTCTTTCCTTTCTAGTAATCTTCCCAGTGAACTCTAGCTGCCTTAGCATCTTAAATTCCCAACTTAATCTTGTCAATTCAGGGAAAACATAAGGATTTGCTTGAATTCTACTTCGTTGTACTGTGGCCTGGAAACTCTCTCCAAGAAAATCAATGGTCTTATTTTGTTTTCCTTCTCTCAAAGAATGTCTTGTCCTGAAATGACAAATTGATACCCAATATCTGAAAAAATATTTTTTGTTTATATATTTTGTTCAAGTTTTTAATTGCTATAGGTATGAGTCCAGTGAAATTCCTATGACTTTTTCCTGGCTCAAAGAAGAAGTTGCTTCTCTATTAATCACAGAATTCATACATTCATTGACAATAAAGGAACTTGATGTGGCCAGAAAATCCCTTCTTACTGTTACATCATCACAAAATACATAATAAAAACATAGTTGGCATCTTTAAGATTATCGCTATGTAATGAACTCAAAGTATTCTCTTTAAATAGATATGAGCCTTGATTAGTGAAGGTTTATTAATTCTATTTGCTAGAAAAAATTGGATTCAAGAAACTGAAAACGAAGGTGGCAAAAGTAGTGGTGATGTGCTATGGAGTCGGTTCTGAGTCATAGCGACCCTGTATAGGGTTTCCAAGGGTGTAAATCTTTATGGGAGCAGACAGCCTCATCTTTCTCCCACAGAACGGCTGGTTGTTTCGAACTGCTGACTGTGAGATTAGCAGCCTGACTCATAACCACTGCACTACCAGAGCTCCTTGGCAGAAGTGGTTGTTGTTGTTGTTGTTGTTGTTGTGCATAGTGACCTTAAGCACAGCAGAACGAAACACTACCCAATCCTGGGCCAACCTCACTACTGTTGCCACACTTGAGTCCATTGATGCTGCCACTTGGACAACCCATCTTATTGGGGGTCTTTGTCTTTTTCTCTGACCCTCCACCTTACCAAACATGATATCCTTCTCCAGTGACTGGTCCCTGCTGACAATATGCCCAAATATCAGATCATGTTTTAAAACAAATGATGTCAGATACCAGCTATAACTTGTATTGTAAAATGGCATTTGTCTTCAGTTATCCAGAATACACAAAGCCACAAGAATGGAGTTGTTATATCAAGAAATTAGCTACTTTAAGCTTCAAGTTACTTGTTGTTCATACCAAGATTGTGTTGAGTCACCTGATTATCCAGGCTTTATCTAAATGATATTTAAGTCACTCAGTCATTGCATTTTTAGAAGAGTTCTCTAATCTAAAATTGATCCTCCTGAAACCATGGAAATGGAAATTTTCATAGTATTATATAGAGAGTCTATACACTGTGACAGTTTTTCTTAACGCTTAATTTCTTGAACAAATGGCATTTGAAAGTAACAATTACCCTAAACACTTACATTACCTACTTAAAATTGATACAGAAAATGTACTCTGTTATTCATACAGGGAAATACATGGTAATCTATAATGTTTACATTTTCTGCATTCATTTGAATTTGAATCCCTTATAATAAAATACCCAAATGAAATAGCTGTGACTGCTTGTGAAACAGTGGTACTCTACTCGGTATATCAGAAGTTTTCTCTTCAAAGATGGCTGTATGAGGGTGAGTCAAAAATTATCCACACTCCTGTTATATGACAACACTGAGTGCACGTGAAATGAATCTAACGAATAGATGAGTGACAGTGGATTATGTGGCAAAACATTTGCAAATCAGCTGTGGCTCTGCCTATGAAATAATCCATGACAAACAGGTTTTGAAAAGTTTGTGCAAGATGGGTACCAAAACAACTCACCGAAGAGCATAAACAGAAGCATTTGGACATCTGCAAACAAAGTTTGGACCGATACTTGAAAAAAGGAAAAAGCTCCATGAAAAAGTCATTACTGGTGACAAGACATGGATTCAACACTATGAGCCTGAGAGTAAACAGCAGACTCTGGAATGGAAACATCCTCAATCAGCGACCAAGAAAAAGTACAAAAGTCTGGAAAATTGATGTTTACACCTTTAAGGGATGCTCAAGGGTCAGGATTGGACCATAGTCAGTAAAAAGGTTCAACTACCAATAGTGCTCATTACAGTGAGATTCTCATTAAAGAGCTGAAGTTTAAATGTTGGATTAAACACAGAGGACTGCTATCCAAGTGCTGTGATCTTACATGACAATGTATGTGTCCACATCTCTGCCAACATTGTTGACACTTTGCCAAAACTTCATTTTGAAGTGTTAAAGCATCCTCCCAATAGTCCTGATCTTGCTCCATCAGACTTTCCCCTGTTTGGTCCCCTATAAGCAGCCCATCAAGATTCTCGTCTGATGAAGAAGTCAAGACAACAGTGAAATTGTGGCTCGCAGCTCCTCCAAAAACATTTTTTTTTAATGGGGAACAGGAAAGCCTGTTTACAGATGGACAAAATGTATTGAAAACCAAGGAGATTATATCGAACAATGATGTATTTATCTTTTCTAAAAGTTGACCAAGATAAATTCTACAGTTATAGGGTGGATAATTTTTGATGCATCATTGTATTTTATTAGCAATTATTATTATATCAATATAGTAATATTTTCTCCCTGCCCAGTGCTCAACCACAGAGAATACTCTGCTACCCTTTCAGAACAGATCTTTGCCTATATATATTGCTTAATCTTAATAAGGAGCCCTGGTCTGGTACTGTAAGATAAGCACTGGGCTGCTAACCACCAGGTTGGAGGTTCAAACCCACCAGCAGCTCCTAGGAAACCCTATACAAGGTCTCTGTGAGACAGAATTTACTTGACAGCTCTTAACACCACCACTACCAACAATCTTAATAAGCATTCAATTAACCACAGTTATGAGACTTTATGATTCTTTTCTACTTGTTTTGAACCTCTTTTTGAAGGCTTTATCTCACTTTTTCTAATCTGAAATCAGATGGTAAGGTTTCTTATTCCTCTTTAAGCGCTTAAAGTCTAAGGCTTTTAACTTCTCCATTCTCTGGAGGTCTTTTAATGTCTCCCATTTGTTAATATGATACTTTTTTTCTTCATCCATGGCCAGTTGAAATTCTTGATGTCATTTGCATTTTCTTTTTTCCCTTCAAACACTCATGGAAGTGTCTTGAAAACCAGTGGTGCAGACCCTACCCACATGAATAAGCTTTGTGGTTTTACAGAAATAAAAAATATAACTATTTTCTTCCACATTATTGATAAGGTTGGCCTTCTAAATCAGTCTCAGGCTTGATTTCATGACAGGGTCCAAAACATTATATTTCACCAAGGAAGTTAACTTTTTACCTAGGAAAGTTTTCATTAGTAGACAAATTCACTGTACAAATTCACTGTCCTTCCTGTCCACCACTCTTCTAAATAGGATCATATTGATCAGTTTAGGACTCCTGTGTTGTGTAGCTCTCAGCGACACTATTCACACTGTAGCATAGTTCAATGGTGTTCCTTGGTTTAATCCATCATTGCAGCCATCTATCAGGTTATCCTCAAATTTCTTAACTATCTCTATGCATAAAATTTTGCAAATCAATGCAGTTCTTTTGAATAACTAACCAACCTTCAGGTTTTCTTCAAGAAGGATCATCTTTTAGATTTTCAAAGTATTGTTGTTGTTGTTAAGTGTCATCAAGTCGTTTCTGACTCATAGAGACCCTGTATAGGGTTCCTAAGGAGTTTCTTATGACTTGAGCCACCAACCTTGGGTTCAAACTGACTTTGTGGTCATGTGACTAACATTTATGTTATTCTGAAATTCTTTACAAAAGACTTGTATATAAATATTTGATATCAGGTGGTCCGGGTACCTCTCCATCTTCAAGAGATGTTCTGATAGCCTCAGATGGTGACAACTCCATCCTTCCAAGGAATTAGGTTGAAAACCTTGAATTAATACCTGATTCTTCTTTCTCACACAACCATGACCCTTCAGCAGAAACTCTAGTTATCAACTTCCATTTAGAGTTCTATCTGAATTCTTTGGATCATGGCTTGCTTTACTCTATCCCTGAGAAAACTTTACAAATCATAATGGAAACAGATGGCAGTAGAACAAATATTTAAAAAAAGGGTGGTGGTGGTGGTGGTTATGTGCTGTTGAGTTGATCCTGACTCAAACCAATCTTGTATAGGATTTCTGAGGCTGTAAATCCTTACAGGAGAAGAAAACCTCATCTTTCCTCCATGGAGCAGCTGGCAGACCTGTGGTAGCCACATAACCAGGGGTCCTGAAGAAAAAATAATCCCAATGATATTGAAACTATTTCAGGCCACAAACAAACATGGGGAGGTCCTAATTCACCTCAAGAAATCAGTGTAGCATTAATACTAACAAACAATCCTGGGAGCCTAGCACCCACAGTCTGAGGACAGTGTCCCATGTGGGGTCATAGCCTTAGTTTCTGAGCACCTCAACTGGGGACTCTGAACTACTGTCAGACGTGCCTCCTGGTCTTTAAATTGTCCCAGCTTATTTACATTTATTTAACTATTTATTTCTATTAGTTTATTTGTGCATTCTATGTACCTTTTTTATCTTCACATTTCCCTTCTATTTTCCCTTTGCTTTGATTTTTTTTCACATTGAATATTTCATCTTTATTAATGTGAAAGTTATACATCGATTTTTTTCTCCTTTTAGTGATTACCTTGGAAATGTATTATGTGTACTCAACTTGTCAAAGTCAAAGATTAAACAATATGCTACCTTCTCAACACAACATTTTAACTTCAATCATTTCAAAGACTTCAAAGACAATTGATATTATGTTGATATCTTTAACTTGTTATTTAATCTATTGTTTAGATTGTGAATTGAGTGAAGATTTACAGAGCAGATCATCAGTTTTACGTTCATGAAATCTTACAGAATTTCATTTCATTTCAATGTTTGCAGTCCCTTCAATGTATTATCATTTATCCTATTTCCTCCATGGGATTCTTATTTCCATTTCATCTTCTTTCCCAACACTTCTGAATTTTGTCTTTAGGGAAATGCTTCCCTTTTGATCTTGGATACTTGACCATCCATGGTATGCATATCTCACTAATGATATGGCCCCCATCATTTACCTACATACTCTGTGAATGAAAATTGAGCCATGAGGTTGAGTTCAGTTCCAGATCTGAAAAGTGACCAAGAACCACAGTCTTGGGTTTTTCCAGCCTCTTTCTGACAAATAAGCCTGGTCTTTTTTATATTTGTGTTTTGTTCCTCATTTTCTTCCACTCTATCCAGGACCTTCTAATGTGATCCCTTTCAGAACAGTTGGTAGTGATAGCCAGGCACCATCTAGTTCTTCTAGTCTTGGGGTCATGTTCCATTAGTCCATTGTACTAATTGATCCTGTTGTGGTTGTTAGATGCCATCAAGTCGGTACCAACCCATAGCGACCCTATGCACAACAGAACGAAACACTGCCCGATCCTGGGCCAACCTCACCACTGTTGCCACGCTTGAGTGCATCGATGCTGCCACTTGGCCAATTTAAGCATCTTCAAATTTCCATCACTTTTCTTTCCTCCACACAGGGAAAGACAAGTAGTTGCACCTTAGATGGCTGCTTATGAGCTCTTAAGCTCCCATTCACTACTCATTAAAGTAGAATGTAGAACATTGTGTTTGTGGAATTTGTTAGCCAGTTGAGCATGGTGTCCTCTAAGACTATGGTCCTGGGTCCTCAGGCCCAGCAAGTCATTCTCTCAAGATGTTTATAAATGGAATTTTCATAATTTTTCCTCCTGAATGCTGTAGGATAAGAACTGGACAGCTAGCCACAAGATCAGCAGTTCAAACGCACCAACCACTCATCGAAAACCTTATACAGGTTCTCTAAAAGTTGGAAGTGACTTGACAGCACTTAACAACAACAACATTCTTGGATATGTTTGGACCTGTTTGTTATTTTAAATTCATTAAAACATTAGCATTTTGCTTTATATATTTAAAATTTGCTTAGAATTACATATCTAACACATTCTGTACTTATTATTCCTACTGGAATGTCAGACCTTCTGTCTTAAATAACTCTCTGTACAGAAAATGCACAGCCTTCCATATGGATTACAACTCAACGTAAAGAAAACAAAAATCCTCACCACTGGACCAATAAATAACATTCTTATCAATGGAGAAGAGATTGAAGTTGTCAAGGACTTCATTCTTCTTGGATCAACTATCAACACTAGCAGAAGCAACAGTCAAGAGATCAGACGATGGACGTATTGCATTGGGCAAATCTGCTGCACAGGAAATTTTTAAAGTATTGAAGAGCAGAGATGTCAGCTTGAGGACTAAGTTGCACCTGACCCAAGCCATGGTATTTTCAATAACCTCATATGGATGCGAAAGCTGGACAGTGAATAAGGAAGATCATAGACGAATTGATGCCTTTGAGTTGTGGTGTTGGAGGAGAATACTGAAAGTGCCTTGGACTGCCAAAAGAACCAATAGATCTGTTTTGGAGGAAGTGCAACCAGAGTGCTCCTTGGAGGCCAGGATGGCTAGGCTTCGTCTCTCATACTTTGGACACATTGTCAGGAGAGAATAGTCGCTGGAGAAGGATGCCATGCTGGGTAGGGTGGAGAGTCAGAGAAAAAGAGGAAGACCCCCAAAGAGATGGATCAGCCAGGTGACATCATTGATGGTATCAAGTGTGGCGGCAGTAGTGAGATTGACCCAGGATCAGACATTGTTTCGTTCTGCTGTGCATGGGGTCGCTATGAGTCGGTTCTGACTCGATGGCACCTGACAACAACAACAACAGAAAATGTCACCCAAGTTCATTAGGAGACATATTAGGATAAGTCACAATGTATTGCTACTAGGATTCCAGTTCATATGCATGGGTTTATTTTAACCAAAATGGGTTTAAACATGTCTCTGTGATCAGTGGATGGTTACAGACATGTTCTATCATAATACACTTGTCTTAGTCTTATTGTTGATGTTTTAGTGCTATTGAGTTTGTGCCAACTCATACCAACCCTATGCATAACAGAATGAAATGCTGCCTGGTCTATTACCATCATCACAATTATTGTTATGCTTGAGCCCATTGCTGCTGCCACTGTACCAGTCCATCTCATTGGGGGTCTCCCTCTTTTTCACTGGCCCACCACTTTGCCAAGCATGATGTCCTTCTCCAGGGATTGGTCCCTCCTGATAATATGTCCGAAGCATGAGAGACGAAGTTTCATCGCCTGATAATCTTGTTGGGGCGCTGTCAAAAACAGGTCTAATACAAACAGTGGTTTCCAAAGGGATATGTTGGGCCAGTTAAATTCAAGACAGAGAAATCAGTTCAGAAGGCTTGGTAACTGATTTTGGGGATCTTATTACATATTCTTAAAGGACATAGGACAATCACCACAGGGGCTTATTATGAAGAAAGAAGTTTTAAGAAAATTGAAAACTGCGTTCATGAGAAAAAGACCAGGAAAGTTGTACTGAGGTGTTGGGGTTTTTTTTTTTCTTTCTCTTCTTCTTCTTCTTCAATGGTAGCAAGGACTGTCCTGTAAGAATTTTGTTAGGAAACCTGACCCCATCATCTATCCTATGGTTATGCTATTGCCCTTTCAGATTTTAATTTTTGTTCCCCAAATTCATAAAACATTTAAAAGGAACATTATTTGAGTCTCTCAACGATGCTCAAACTGCCATTTTAACATGGTGTACATTGAAGAGTGCAGGATTCTTTGGGGACAGATTAAAGAGATGGAAGTACCATTCCAGAGATGTATAAACCTAGTTGGAGGATTTGTCAAGAAACATTAGCTTCAAATTTTTATATTTTTGTTTAGTAAAGGTTTCTATGTATAAAATAAAAAAAGAGCAATAATTTTATAACAATATTTTTTTGCCTCACTCTCACATACAAGATCAGAACTCTATTTAATAGCTAAACATGGGAACAAAAAAAAACATTCAATTAACAATATAATGAACAAATTTCTATATTCATTCAGTGGAATTCTATGAAAATGAAGGAATTATAGCTATGCACAAAAGATGGTTTAGTAAAAATAATGCTGAGCAAAAGAAAGTCACAAAATAAGGCTCCATTTATTTTGTTAAAACAATGTGAAAGTTCATCATATATTAAGAATACAATAATATATGATAAAATGACAAAAAACCAACAACCACGAAAAACAAAAACAAGGTTGTGATAAATCCCAATTTAGGTTGGTTCTGAGGAAAAAGGAAAGTGTCTAGTGTCTGGAAAGGACACACAGGGCTCTCTGTAAAGGTAAATAATACTCTTTTTATAAAATGTATTGAGTACAAAGGGGTTTTCTGCTTGCTCACATATTATTATATTCATTTGTTCCCTCCTAATCTCTTTAAATTAGGGAAGTCCATGTGACTAGTTCAAGCCAGTAAGCTACAAGAAGAAATGGCACACTCGTGTGTGTGTGTGTGTGTGTGTGTGTGTGTGTGTGTGTGTGAGAGAGAGAGAGAGAGAGAGAGAGAGAGAG
The DNA here is from genome assembly GCF_000296735.1 of Chrysochloris asiatica. Classification (NCBI taxonomy): domain Eukaryota; kingdom Metazoa; phylum Chordata; class Mammalia; order Afrosoricida; family Chrysochloridae; genus Chrysochloris; species Chrysochloris asiatica. The sequence goes on from NW_006408601.1 coordinate 4,852,247, forward strand.
AGAGAGAGAGAGAGAAACTTTGAGGCCAAAGAATACGATTTAGTGCATTACCCTCCAGCTGATTATTTTCTTGCAATGGCCTCATGTTGAGATGGAGAATCCACAAGATTAAAGCAGCCTGGATTGCCAAGTCACAACATGATGAAGAGTTAGCCTGGAAAGGTGCCTAGATCAACAGTGGATTCTGTGCAAGAGAGACATCTTCCTTTCTTGTGTTAAGGCACTTACATTTAGGATTGTTTGTTACTAAAGTATAGTCTGCCCTATCCGGACACCTATATATACTTACTTAAAATTTTTTTTTTACAAATATTCTTTTGAATGTACTCAACATTTACCAATATCAATTTAGAAGGTCCACATTCAAAAGTTCAAACAGTGCAAGTAAAATTTTAAAAAATGTGTCACCAGTATCTTGGGTACAAATCAGTCATGACTATTTAAAAATTATTCTACTTTGAAGGGCAATGAAAATGGTTATGCTGCTCTGCTGACTTCCTTTTAGGTATAGGAAAAGAGTGAGTGGGTCAGTCTGGAGATAAGTAGGAATTCATTAGAGTCAGTTGGCTGGGACCTAGCCAGAGATGACTGGAGTGACTCAGGACTCTTTTGCATCATTACTAATCCTGGACACATGTGTAGGCCTGATGTCTCTAGTGAGGTTGAACATTCCTTGAAGGCATGGATGATAGCTTCTTTCATATGCTCATCCATGCTCTGCTCATCCTGATAACAGGCCTGCAAGTGATCTGGAAGTACTTGTGGCATTGAACTCAGAAAGCCTCCCTTTCATCTTCAGCTAAAGTTCTTGGCAGCTCCCACATCCTCCTTGCCCTCCTTCACCTTGCCATCCACCTTTGGCCTGGGGACCTGGCAAACAAGACCCAGGGGACATAGAGTTCAAAGAAAAACTGACTTCTCCAGCAGGGGGGATTTGCTAGTAGGAAGGATGTCATGCGAGACAGATTGCAGATGCCTCACCTCCGTGGTCATCAGAATCAGAAATGCTTGCCTGCCAATCAGTATTATGGTGAAGAGCTGTGACATGACAGTTGTCTGACTTGTGTTAATATGTTCTAATCTTGCAAACGAATTTTCATCCCCCACTTGGCCATCCCTGCATTGTGTTTGGCCTGTCAGGGCTCACACCATCCATCAATCTTAGTTAGCAGCCTGCACCTTCTCCTCTACAGCCGAGAGTGCCTCTGATCTCACTGAAACTCTCCTATCTCCCTCTACCAAGCTGTATTTGCAAGAAGCTCTGTAAGAATGTGGTCATCTGACTAAGAACAAAGATGCATGTCTTTGTCTATGAGGACTGACAAGATGGTCATTGTCTGTTTGGGCTTTTCAAGATGGATTTTCTGAGAGAGAAAAATTCCCCTGGCACAAAAGAATGGCATTGTGGGGTCCTGTTGCCATTTCTGAGCCAGTGAAACATGTTAAATTTATTGGAGTCAAACTCACTGATCTCTCTCTGGGCTTGGTTTCCCCATCTGGATGTGAAGGTGTTTCTTGTCTCTGAAATTTAATTAGTTCAGTCTGATTAGTGTGTCTGATAATAGCAACTCTTTCGTTTTCCTTTTGGTTATTCTTTTTAACTTTTCCCGGGAAATGGGATATTACAAACCCCTTTAAGAGTCTGGTGAAAGATATGAACTTCCCCCTTAAAAAATACACTTACATAGAACTTCTACTTAAAATTTCATGAAGTATGTAACGCCACAAGTTCAGGAATTGCACCTAGGAAGAAGGACCACTTCTGAATGGTTAGCCACTGAAAACCTTATGAATAGCAGTGGGACATTGTCTGATGTAGTGATGAGACCCTCAGGTTGGAAGATACTCCAAATAAGATTAATAAAGAACTGCCTTCTTAAGGTAGAGTTGATACTAATGGCATGGTGGAGTTAAGCTTTCAGGGCCTTCATTTTCTGATGGGGCACAACTCAAAATGTCCATTAATCAAAAGTGTCCATTAATCATTAGAATGTGGAATGTATGAAGTATGTTGTTGTTGTTGTGAAGTGCCATTGAGTCGATTCCAACCCATAGTGATGCTGTATAGGGTTTCCAAGGAGCAACTGGTAAGTTTGAACCACCGACCTTCCTTGCAGTTCAAATGGCTTTGCAGTCTAGATCTAGGAAAATCGGAAGTTGTCAAAAATGTAATGGAAAGCATACAGATCAATATCCTAGGCACTAGTGAGCTCAAATGTACTGGTATTGGCCATTTTGAATTGGACAATTCTATGGTTTACTATGCCAGGCATGACAAATTAAAGAAGAATGGCATGACAGTTATCATCGAAAACAGCATTTCAAGATCTGTCTTGAAGTACAATGCTGTGAGTGATAGAATAATACCTACACACCCAGAAGGAAGATCAGTTAATACCACGAGTATTCAATTTTATGTACCGACCACTAAAGTAAATTATGATGAAATTGAAGAGTTTTAACAATTTCTTCATTCTAAAATTGATCAAGCCTGCAATAAAGATGCATTCATAATTACTGTTGACTGGAATGTGAATGTTGAAACAAAAAAAGGAAAGACCTGCAGTAGGGAAATGAGGCCTTGGTGATAGAAACCGTACTAGAGATTGTATGATAGATATGTTTCAAAGCCAGTGGCTTATTCAGTGCAAATACTTTTTATAAACACATAAACAGTGACTATACATGTGAACCTCACCAACTGGGATACTCAGGAAACAAACTGACTACATCATAGGAATAGAGGCTAGAAAAGCTTAATATCATCAGCCAAAACAAGGTCAGGGGCAGTTCTTTCCATTTTCTCAGTATCTTCATCGGCAAAATGGAAATAATGATGCCAACATCACAAGATAGACATGACAATTGAATAAGGTAACTCCCTAGGTTGATTCTGTAAATGTACATTCTAGGAGAGACCACTGCACATAAAAAGGCACAAAAGTATAAAAGGCCATAACATGTTCTTAAAATGTCCAGAATATTTGGGAACATGGTGGGGTATAAAATTGGATAGCTCCTCTGAAGTCTGAAGGTGCATATCTATAACCAGATTTTTGGGTTCACCACAGAGCTTTGTGCATACTGCTATTTAGGAGAACACTGCTCGATTCCCATCCTAGTCAGCCACTTTTGAGTTGTTTGATCTTAAGATAGTTGCATAACCACTCTGAACTTCAGTTCTCTGATCTGTGAAATGTGAACAATGACAGATGTTGTCATGGAGAGTGTAAGGATTAAATAACACAAAGTATCCAAAGAATTTGTCATACAGTCAGTATAGATTAACAAATAAATGTGTCATACCATGGTGACTTGTATATGGCTATGATGCTAGAAATGGTGCCGCAGATATTTCAGAGTCACTGATGGTGGACAGGTTTCAGTGGAGCTTCTAGATTAAGACAGACAAGGAAGGAGGACCCAGCAATCTATGTCCAAAAAAATGTGGCTAATGAAAACCTTATGAATAGCAGTGAAACACTATCTGATATAGTGCTGAAAAGATTAGCCCTTTAGGTTAGAAGGCACTCAAAATACGACTGGGGTAGGGCTGTCTCCTCAGAGTCAACAGTAATGGTGTAGATGGAGTACAATCATGCTGATGTGGCAAGACTCAAAATGAGAAGAAGTGGCTGCAAACACCAATTAATAATTTGTATGTAGAATATATGAAGTATTTGTTGTTAAGTCAGTTATGACTCATAGACACCCTGTATAGGGTTTCCAAGGAGTGAGTGGTGTGTTTGAACCCTAAGCCTTGATGTTAGCAAGTCCAGTGCTGATCTTATAGCATCACACTAAGACAGCATATAAAGTCTGGAACTAGAAAAACGGGAAGTTGTTAAAAATGAGATAGAATGCATAGATTGATATCCTAGGTATTAGTGAATGAGCTGAAATGGACTGATATTGGTCATCTAAAATCAGACAATCACTTGATCTGCTATGTCAAGAATAACAAATTGAAGAGGAATGCTATTGCATTCATCCTCAAAAAAAAAAATTCAAGATCTATGCTGAAGTACAATGCTGTATGTGATAAGACAGTATCCATAGGCCTATAAGGAAGACCAGTTAATATCACTATTACTCTTATTTACACACCAGCAACTAACGTCAATGATGAAGAAATCTGCCAACCTCTGTAGTCTGAAACTAATCAAACATGCAATCCAAATGTACTGATAATTACTGGTGATTAGAATGAAAGTGTTGATAATAAAAAAGAAGAATCAATCATTAGGTGGAAAAATACGGCCTTAGTAGTGTAGTGGTTATGAATCGGGCTGCGAACTGCAAGTTCGGCAATTTGAAACTACCAGCTGTTCATGGGAGAAAGATGAGGCTTTCTGTTCCCCTAAAGATTTACAGCCTCGGAAACCCTCTACAGAGTCACTATGAGTCAGAACTGACTCCACGGCACATAACAACAACAGTGATAGATAAGATATCTCATGAAAGAATTTTGTAAGACTAATGACCTATTCATTGCTAATAAAAATTTCCAACAATATAAACAGTGTATATACATATGAACATTGTCAGATAGAATACACAGGAATTAAATTGACTATATCTGTGAAAAGAGATGATGGAAAAGCTTAATATTCAGAACAAGGGCAGGGACTGACTGTGGAACAGTTTATCAGTTGATCATATGCAAGTCCAAACTGAACCTGAAGAAAATTAGAACAAGCACAAGAATGCCAAAGTTTGACATTGAGTGTATCCTACCTGAATTAGAAACCATCTCAAGAATAGATTTGATTCAGTGAACATAGCTGATAGAAGAGTTGTGGGATAACATCAAGGACATCATGCACAATGAAAGCAAAGGTCTTTAGAAAAGACAAAATGGATGTCAGAAGAGATTCCGAAACTTGAACATAGAGCTAAAATTAATGGAAGAAAATAATGAAGTAAAATGCTGAAGATTTCAAAGATAAGCTCAAGAAGACAAAGTAAAGTATTATAATAAAATGCGCAAAGACTTAAAGTTAAAAAATCAAAAAGGATGAACATGGTTGGCATTTCTTAATATTAAAGAACTGAAGACATAATTCAAGCCTCAAGTTACAATGTTGGTGGATTCTATGGACAAAATATTGAACAATGCAGGAGATATCAATAGAAGTGTAAGAAATACACAGAATCACAGAATACACAGTGCCCAAAACAATTGGTTGGCATTCAGTCATTCCAGAAGGTAACATGTGATCAAGAACTGTATTAAAGAAAGTTCTAGCAGCACTGAAGGCATTGGTGAAAAGCACCAACTGAGAATACCAATTGAGATGTTTCAACAAACATATACAACAATGGAAGCACTTACTTATCTATGTCAAGAAATTTGGAAGACAGCTTACCTGGCCAACTAACAGGAAGAAATCCATTCCAAAGGAAGTGATCCAACAATATGCAGAAATTATCAAAATATCATTGAAATAATATGCAAGTCAAATTTTACTGAAGATAATTTTAAAATGACTTTAATATTACATAAACAGAAACCTCCAGTGAAATTCAAGCCAGATTCAGAAGAGGACATGGATCAAGGGATATTAGTGCTGATGTCAGATGGATTTTGGCTGAGAGCAGTGTATCAGATGGATGGATACCTGTGTTTTATTGATGATGCAAAGACATGACTATGTGGATCATAACAAATTATGGATAACATTGTGAATAATGGGAATTTCAGAATACTTAATTGTGCCCATATAGAACATGTCCATATACCAAGAGGCAATCATTCAAACAGAACAAGGGGATACCAAATAGTTTAAAATCAGGAAATGTGAGTCAGTTGTATTATTTCACCATACTTGTTCAACCTGTATGCTGAGCAAATGATCTGAGAAACTGGATTATATGAAGAACAGTACATCGGCATTGGAGTACGGTCATTAACAACCTTGCTTGTTGAAAGCAACCCATAAAACCAAACCCACTGCTGATGAGTCTATCGGACTCCCAGTGACCCTGTATAGGGTTTCTGAGGTCGTCAATCTTTACGGGAGTAAAAATACTCATTTTTTCTTTCACAGAGTGACCAGTGGGTTTCAACTACCTAATCTGTGTCCAGTGCTTATCCTATAGCACCACCTTGAAATACTTACTGATCAAGACCAAAGCCTTTAAGTACAGCTTACAACTCAGCATACAACAACAAATCCTCACAACTGGAACAATAAGCAACATTTTGGTAAATGGAGAAAAGATTGAAGTTATCAAGCATTTCATTTTACTTGGATTCACAGTCAACATCTATTGAAGAAGCAGTCAAGAATTCAAATAACATTTTGTATGGGGCAAATCACCTGCAAAAAGACCTCTTTCTGGTATTAAAAAGAAAAGATGATAATTCACAATAAAACATTAAAAAAAAAAAAAAGAAAGAAAATATGACTTTGAGAAGTGAGCCTGATCCAAGCCAAGGCATTTTCAATTGCCTTTTATGTATACGAAATGAGTAAATAAGACTAAAGAAGGAGAACTCATACTTTTGAATTATGATATTGATAAAAGAATATTGAATAGACTATGGACTGCTAGAAGAATGAAGTGGTCTATCTTGGAAGTACAGCCAGAATCCTCCTAGAAGCAAGGATACTGATACATTCATTGTTCATGCTGCTTGGGCATGTTAACAGCAGGGACCAGTTCCTGGAGAAAGACATCATGCTTGGTAAAGTAGAGGATAAATGAAAAGAAGGAAGACTCTATGAACTGCATTTACACAGTGACTGCAACAATGAGCTCAAGCTAAGCAAGGCTGACACAGAGGTGGGCAGTGTTTCATTCTTTTGTTGCTATGATTGACAACTGATTTGATGGCACCTAGCAATAACATTTGCTGAGTCTTTACCCTAAGCTTCACGTTGTTGTTGTTAAGTGCTGTTGAGTCAGTTTGAACTGCCAACCTTGTGGTTCATAGTCCAGTGTTGAATCTATGCTAGATGCTGTTGAAAATTTTTTATGTCAGTGAACTCTTTAATCTTCCATCAAAGCTATGAAGAGGCTACAATTATGATTGCCTCCATGTTACAGAGGAGGAGATGGATGCTTAGAATAAATAGCTTCCCTAAGAAAGTGACAGAGCCAGTTGGCATTGAAACCCAAGTGACTTTGCCTTTTTTATTTGTTTGTTCAATGTTTTATTGTGAATTATGTGATAGTTTACATGGGAGAACATTAGCTTTACATTCATCCTATCGTATACCGTTTCATTCCATGGTTACAATCCCTTCCATGCATCATCAACAAATGAAAGTATATACACTACAAGCCTGCTCCCTGGTCATAAGCACACAGCCCCTATCCCTCTCTGGGTCTAAAGTCCCTAGCTGCTCCATCTCTCCACGTCATTGTCTCTGCCTCCATCTCTGGTGTCACTGCTTCTCTGGGTAGGGTCCTGGTCTCCGCTTTTCTCCCTTGATGGTCCCAAGGACCTCCGCTCCTAGAGTGAAAAGTTAATCACTCCCCTCCTTGGAACAAAACGTCTACCTTTACATTTCCAACCCTCACAATCAGTTCTGGTAACAATTATTCACTATTGTATCACAAGAGACTTATCCGCATTTCCTTTCACCAGCCCCACCTAGACAGATTGGATACTACTCAGTGGAGATTATACCTTCTTCTATGCCCTCTGGTCTAGATTTCTTCTTGAAAGCTTGTAAACCAGTCATTTCTCACCTTTGAAGCCCCCCCCCCATTTTGGGTAGCCAATGTCCAAGTTGCCCATCCCTGTCTACTCTGTGTATGGAGGGGTGGGACTGATCCTTGTTAGTAAAGATTTGTTCCCTCTTTTGAGCTACTGCATCCATAGGTGTAGGTCAAGTTCATCAAATTGTATTAGATTACTCTTTTTTTTCTCTCTCTTCTTTCGTATTCTAGTTGAGCCAGGTGAAGTGGCTTATTTGCAAGTGTGGATATTCTTGTGCATATGCCCTCTCTTCTTATCAGCTGGGTGCTTCTCTCTCCACTCTTATCCTTTGTGGCTATGTCGCTGAATCTGGGCCCAAGAATCCCCAGGTCTTGTCACACTGCTGGCCAACCAGGTCTCCACCCAGGTTCATAGGAGTCTATTGAACGTTGTAGGGCTTAGCTCGCAGCTTCATTGCTGTTTTTCCCCCACTTCCCCTTATCAGTGAAGAACATGGTCACCAATCAGAGTGTGTACTCCCATTGAGTCTTAGTCTTGGAAGGGAGTTTGCTCTGAGGGGACCCGATCCCTTGTCTTGATGTCTCCTGGGTGAGCAACTTGCTTGTTCTTTTAGTTCTCAGTCTGCCATTATTGTTTAGTATTTTCCTGTTGATCTTTCTTTCAAGAAGTATCTTCTGTTCTTCTAGCCACTCCAGGCTGGTCTGCTTGTCCTTTCAAGTAGAAATTTACCACCTCTGAAGAGTCTGGATGGGGTTCAGGATTCCACCTATGGTCTTATGTAATGCAGAGGCTCCACAGGAAGCCTCCTTCACTGAGCACATTGTAGCCCCATTTTAGGTATTCCAATCAGTTATATGCAGAAGATGGACTTACAGGCTTTCTATGGTGATATTTCTGTCTATTCCTTTCTCTCCCCATCAAGTGTCTATTTTATAATGGTATGCCAGGGAAACCAAGATTGAAAAGACAGCCAAGCATCTTAAAATTCCCCCCCACCTTTTACCCATTCCAACCATATCTCAAATTCCTGTATCACAGAGCCCTGTTGTTCCAAGGTTGTGCATACATCATTATTTACCTCTGTCCTACTTAGCACGTGCAAACCTGCCTAATTGTTTTTCCATCCGCTTTGGTCTTCCACCCCCCTCCCCCTTCTTGTATATTGACCCCTTCCCTAGCGCCCAAACTATCCTGTGTCTAATCCGTACCCTGTGCTCCACCTTCCCCTCCCTTCCCTAACCCCACTACCCACATCCAAATAGCCAGCAAAAATCCCACCCCCCCTTTCGTATGGTTTCTTTTTCTTAGACTTTTACGGTCGTGGTCCTATTCAGTATTTCACCTTTTGTGACTAATTTCATTCAACATAATGTCCTCAAGGTTCATCCATTTTATGCAGTGGCTTGCAGCTTCCTTGTTATTCTTCAAGGTAGCATAATATTCCATTGTGTGTATGTACCACAGTTTTGTTTATCCAGTCTTCTGTTGATGGGCATTTAAGCTGTCTCCATCTTTTTGCTATTGTAAATAGTGCTGCTATGAACATTGGTGAGCATATATCTTCTCGTGTTATGTCTTGAATTTCTTGTGGTTAAATACCAAGTAGAGGAATTGATGGATCATAAGGTATTTCTATTTCCAACCTTCTGAGGAAGTGCCATCTTGCTTTCCAGAGAGGTTGGACCATTTTGCAATCCCACCAGCATTGCAGGAGTGTCCCAGTCTCTCCACATCCCCACCAGCATTAATTGTCCTCTACTTTTTTGTTCTTTGCTGTTGTTGCTGGTGTGAGATGATTTCTCATCATTGTTTTGATTTGCATCTCTCTAATGGCTAGTGATCATGAACATTTCTTCATATGTTTGTTGGCTGCCCGGATCCCTTCCTTGGCAAAGTGTCTGTTCATGTCCTGCACCCATTTTTTAATTGGGTTATTTTTCTTTTTCTTGTAGAGTTGTTGTAGTTTCCTATATATTTTAGAAATAAAATAAATAGTTTTATTATGTAGTTTATTATAGTATTATATAGTTTTTATATGTAGTTTCCTAAATATTTTAGAAATCCCTTGTCTGATGTGTCATTGCAAAAGATTTTTTCCCATTCAGTGGGTTCCTTTTTAATCTTCTGGTGAAGTCTTTTGATGTATATAAGTTGTTAATTTTTAATATGTCCCAATCATCTATTTTGTCTACTTTTGTTTGTATAGTTTTCAAAATGTTTGGTTGTCTGTTTATTCCCTGAACTAGTGCCCTCACATTTGTCCCTCTTTTTCATTGATGACCTTCATAACTCTGGGATTCACATTTAGGTTTTTAATCCATGTTGAGTTGGTTATTGTATAAGGTGTGAAGTGAAGGTCTTATTTCCATCTTTTACATATTGCTTTCCAGTTCTGCCCGCACCATCTGTTGAAGAGAGTATCACCTCCCCATGTGATATATTTAGGTAATTTGTCAAAAATCAGTTGGCTGTTTGTAGATGGGTTAATTTCTGGATTCTGGATTCTGTTCCATTGATCTATGTGTCTTTCATTGTACTAGTACCAAGCTGTTTTGACCACTGTAGCCATGTAGTAAAGTTTGAACTCGGGGAGTTGAGAGGTTTCCAACCTTATTCTTCTTCTTAAGCAGTGCTTTGCTTATCC
>NW_006408601.1:4864396-4869396 GCF_000296735.1 Chrysochloris asiatica
TATTTTCTTGAACTTCCTATTGTTGATTTCTAATTTGATAGCATTGTGGTCTGAGAAGATGCTTTGTAGTATTTTGATATTTGTAAATTTATGGAGATTTGTTTTGTGGCCTAAGACATGGTCTATTCTGGAGAATGTCTCATGTGCACTGAAAAAGAATGTGTATTATGTTGTTTTGGGGTTGAATGCTCTGTACACATCTATGAGGTCCATTTGGCTGATTGTGTTGTTTAGTTCTTCTGTGTCTTTGTCAAGTTTCTTTCTGATTGTTCTGTCCATTTTTGAAAGTGGTGTATTAAAGTCACCCACTATTATTGTAGATTCATCTATTTCTTTCTTCAACTCTATTAGAGTTTGCTTTATATATTTTGGAGCTCTTTCATTGGGAGCATAGATATTTGTTACATTTATTTCATCTTGTTCAATTGTCCCTTAATCATGAGCTAATGTCCATCTTTATCTATTATGCTGGTTTTTGCCTTAAAGTTTATTTTATCAGAGATTAGTACTACCACTCCTGTTTGTTTTTTTTATTGCAATTAGTTTGGTATATTTTTTCCCATCCTTTGACTTGTAATCTATTTTTTTCTCTGTGTGTGAATGTGTCTCTTGCAGACAGTATATTGAAGGATCTTGTTTTCTTATGCATTCTGCCACTCTCTTGTTTCTTAACAGGTGCACTTAATCCATTTACCTTCAATGTAATTATTGATAATATGGATTAATTGCTGCCATTATGTTTGTTTTTTGGTGGTGTTGCCGCTTTCTTTGTTCTGTGTGTCTTTCTTTGTTGAGTTCATGCTTTTTGTGTTCTTTCTTGTGAGTTTCCTCATAGTTTTAATGTTTCCATGTTCTTCCCGGATTTTTATTTTCTTGGTATGTTGTAAAGTGTTCATTTTCTTTGAGGTTGCCTTATAGCCCACTAACTTTTCTCTCCATTTAGTGCAGTCTATTTTATCCTGTAATCGACCTGACCTAATCCACCTGTATCTCTGTTCCTACGTGTTTACCTTGTTTCATATTGTAATTGTTTTGATCATAGACTGACCTCCCAGATTCTCTATGTTTGTTGTTATAGTTTTGTTCTGTTCTCGACTCTTCCTTCTGTCAATTTAATTCTGGGAGGTGCTGCCATGTGTGTCACTCTCTGGTCGTTGTCTGTTTGTGTTGGTTCTCAGTCCACACAACTCCCTTTAGGATGTTTAGTAGTGCAGGGTTGGCTGGGAAAAATCCCTTAATTTCTGTCTATCCTGTAATGTTTTTATTACACTGTTGTATTTGTTTGATAGCTTTGCTGGATAAAAGATTCTTGGTTAGCAGTTATTTTGTTTCAGAGCTTTATATATGTCTCCCCATTGCCTTCTTGCTTGCATGGTTTCTGCTGACAGATCCACACTTAATTGGACTTGCTTGCCTTTGTATGTAACACTTATGTTTTCCCTAACTACTTTCAGGAGTGTCTCCTTATCTTTGATTTTGGAGAGCTTGATTATGATATGTCTCGGTGATTTTCTTTTGGGGTCTATCCTTCCTAGGGTTCATTGAGCTTCTTCAATGTTTATCTTTTCCCTTTTCAGGATGTTAGAGAAATTTTCTTCCAGCAGTTCTTCAACTATTTCCTCTGTGGACTTGTGTGATTCTTCTTGTTCTGGAATGCCAATAATTCTTAAGTTATCCCTCTTCATGTTGTCCAACACGAATCTTAGACCTTCTTCAGATTTTTTTATCCTTTTATTTTGTTTGCTCTTCTATCTTAGTGGTATTGAGAGATTTGTCTTCCAACTCACTGGTTCTGCCTTCCATCTCTTCTATTCTACTCCTTTGCCCTTTCAGAGAATTGTCTATTTCTGATATTCTATTATTGGTAATTTGGACCTCTTTCTGTAGGTTTTGAATTGTTTTCAATGCTGTATCAATCTTATTTGATTGTCCCTGTAGTGCTTTCCTGACTTCTTCCTTATTTTCCCAACTCCATTGTAAAGTGTTTTGAAACATTTTATAATCATTTTCTGAATTCCTTCTTAGACATTTACAAGGCCTGCCCTCTTTCCAGAATGGAGTCCAGGTCTACCTCTAGGTCATTTGTCTCAGACATTTTATCTTGTTTCTGGACATGTGCTGATATGGTCTTCTGCTTTTGCTTCTTGGACATGTTTAGTGTTTATCTGTGGCCTTAATATTTAATTGAGTATGTGTTTTGGTATTTTTGATGCTTTCTGATTGATTCCAGGTATTGCTTAACTCAGAGTAATTTTCACAGGTGTTGTCTGTTCCCCTGGTATATGGAAGTTGGTATTGGTTCTTGCTTGGATTTTGGTGTTTTATAGAGTGTGATTGTAGCTTGACTATATGACAGCAGTTTCTGTCTCTTCTTGGGTAATATAGGGAGAGAAAGAGTCCCCCAAAGGTAGAAGGGGGAACATAAAACAGCATCAGCAAAAAACAACAACAAAAAAACCCAAAGAAAAAAACAACAACAAAGAAAACTAAACAAAACTAGACTGAATACTATAGTCTATAATCTCAGAAAAGAGAGAGGAGGGAGAGAAGAGAAAGAAAGAAAAAAAAAATCTGCAGCTCTGGTAGCACAGTGGTTATTAATTGGGCTGCAAACCACAAAGTCAACAGTTCAAAACCACAAGCTACTCTGAGGGAGAAAGACAAGGCGTTCTGGTCCCACAAAGATCGACAGCCTCGGCAAACCTGCACAGGCTTGCGATGAGTCAGAACCGACTCCATGGCACACAGCCAGCCACCAATATGAGTATGACTTTAATGTCCTCTTTTCAGCTTTTTGCCTTCAAAGCTGCCTGATAGATTTCAAGATGCCACTGTTGTTATGCTGTACCTCAGGATTTAATTTAATTTTCGGCCTGTTTTGTTTTTAAACTCTCTTTCCCTCTCTATACCCTGTCGTATGGAGCTCTGGTAGCGTAGTGGTTACGAATCAGGCTGCAAACCACAAGGTCAGAAGTTCGAAACTACCAGCTGTTCCACGAAAAGAAGACGAGGCTTTCTGCTCCCAAAAAGATTTACAGCCTCAGAAACCCTGCACAGGGTCGTTATGAGTTGGAACCGACTCTGCGGCACATAACATCAACAACAACCCCTGTCCTGGCCTTTCCCGTATTTAAAACGAAACAAAACAAAACAAAACAAAAAACCAGTTCAGGACCAGCTCTTGGGTTGAGTGTATCTGTGCTCATGTGTGGCAGAAGAATCCACCAGTGGTGAGGTTGGGGGGTGTCCACTCACTTAGGCACCCCCTCTAGTCACCAGAATGGAAATGCGCAAACAGTGGGGGGAAGGGGGGGGGCAATGAACAGCTACAAAAAAAAAAAAGAGAAAATCAGAACAAAGCAAAACTGACAAAGCGTATTATCCAGCTTTGCTCTGAGGTTCCCGCAGCATTTTTCTGTGGTGTGTCTGCTCCCCCGCTGCCGTTTGGTCTCGCCCAAGTTGTTGGCTCCAGTCTGCTGAGCCTGGCAAATTCAAAAGTACACGGTTTCTTACTTTTGCTCCAAGTTCCACTAGTTATAAGCCTTCAATTCTTTTAAATATCCCTATCTCTGTGGTTCCGAGTTTTGGAGCTCTGCCCTGGATCTGCTTTGCCTGGTATTCTGTGATAATGGCTGATGGCGAACTTCACTGCACCTCCACCTTAGCTGCCATCAAGCCCCACCTGTGGTACCTTGCCTTTTAAGTTCATGCTCTTTAACCCCAGTCTTCATGGCCTACTGCATCAATTAAATGAGGGTAATTATTATTGTTTACCAGGAAACAGTGGGAATCCAGGTGATGCTTGTGATCCAAGAAGAACATTGACCATAGCTAGATCCTAGAAAAACACTTGATCAGCCATGAAAGAGTTGGTTAGAGAAGGTGGGATCCAAGGCAACAATGTGGGAACAGACTGCTGAGAAGTTTTGAGAATTTCAGAGAGTTTGCAGTCATAAAATAACAGCCTTCCTCCCTCCATTTCTCCCTTCCTTCATTCCTACCTCTCTCCTTTCCTCCTTCCATCACTCCCTTCTACCTTCCCTCCTTTTTTTACCCCTTACATCAAATGTTTACTATCTTGTATATGGAAGAGCTGGTGTGGTGCTGTAGGATCAGCACTGAATTGCAAATCACAAAGTTTCCAGTTCAAACCCACCAGTTGCTCCTCAGAAACCTTATACAGGGTTTCTATGAGTCATAACCAACTCAACAGCACTTAATTGGAGCAACAATCTGTGGAAGATTTATGGGAAGGCTAAGGAGCCCTGGGTTATATGTTGAACTGCTAACCTCAAGGACAGCAGTTCAAACCCCCAACTATTCTGCTTTCTGTTCTGAAGGCTGAAGATTAACAGCCTCGGAAACCCCACATAGGGTCACTATGAGTCCGAATCAACTCTGTGGTAGTGGTTTGGATTATAGGGAGGTGGGTCTTTGGAGACGTATGAATCCCAACCTGTTCCCTTCCTTCTTCACTGTCTATGGGATGAGATCACAGACATAGGTAGTTATAACAATAAAAAACAGACCTAACTGACGTCACATTAGAGTCATAGGTAAGTTACTGTAGGTAAAAGAAGAAACATTACTTTCACTGTGAGTAAAATTCTAACAGATTGAAAATGGTATCACGAAAGAGGTGGTATTATATGATGAACATTTTTGTTGTAGATTACAGCCTGAGTTAAGGAATGTAGATGACTTTGTACTGGGTGAATATGGAGGAAAATACAGTTAAATGGTGAATACAGTTTTCCTTATATTATTTTTCTCACCTATTGACCTTTCTTCAAATGAATACATGACTCACCCAAATCTGGCTCTGGGGTTCATTTCTGGAACTTTTCTTCCCATTCAGGATAAGAAAGAGAAGAAGGTTCTTCTTCCTACTCATGAGCTACTTGGATAAGGTGATAGCATAGTCTGACCTCTGCTCCCCATCCCATCGCTTCCCCATCCTTGGGATTCAGGTAGGGTTTGACCTAGCTTTGCCAGGCAGG
>NW_006408601.1:4874484-4876781 GCF_000296735.1 Chrysochloris asiatica
ATATGACTTGTTGAATGTGAAACTGATGATGTGCCCTGTAAACTTTCACTCAATCCACAATAAAAACCTTAAATTAAAAAAAAAAAAGAATATAGAATTCGTGTGCAGAATATTCTACTTTTTTCATTTAGAAATGCCCTTGCGGATCGAGCACCAGTGTAAGTGTAGGATGATAGCACCTTGGACTATGGCTGGGAGGGAAGTGGGGAATGAGAAAATTAATGAGTCCTGTAATATTTTTACAAATTAGGAAATTGAAACTGGGAAAGATGACATCTTAAGTTTAAGGTCATGCAGCTTGTAAAAGGCAGGCTGTTCCAATTCAACATTTCTTAGTGAAGAAAGACAGAAAGAATTGAGACACCATTACATTGTGATCTCTATAAAACAGCTGCTGTGACCCCCTTTCCAGAGAGAATTCAATCCTCTTTGCTTCTCAAACCCAGATTTGGTGTCTCCCCACCATCCAGTAGTGAGCCTTTACTCTTTGGTAGTTGGACACTTCCCACAGCTCATCTCACTGAATCTCTTAAACAGCCTCATGAACTAGATACTATCAATATTCCCATATATTAGTTGGGGGAATTTAAGCACAAAGAGCTAAAGTGATTTTTCGTGAGGTTACAAAACTAATGCGTAGATTTGAATTCATGTCTGTTTGACACCAGGATCAATGATTTTATTCTACGTCTAGTCTCTTGGCTTCCTGGTCTGTCTCTTTCAGTTAAGGATCAGTGCCTGAGTGTGAGCCATTTAGAGATTTCTCTGTGCATTAAAAAAAGAGGTTCTGAATTTATGGAGGCATCAGAAGGAAGTCTCTTGTTCTTGTACTATATATGCTGTTGCATTATATGCAATGCTTGCCCTGGTGGTCCAAGCCCCAGCCACCTGGACCCTTCCTTGCTACAAATAAGCATAGCAACTCTCCTTTGGGCCAGATATTTGGAGCAGTGTAAGAGGCTTGGTTGGGGTAACACCTACTCAGAGATACAGATAGCATGGCTGTATATTTGCATATTTTTGCAGAGTTCTTTCTTGCCATTACTCTATTTCTCTCTTTCTCAATCTATCCATCTTTCATCCACCTATATTTCATTTTTTTAAATTATATACTTTTTTAGAGTGGTTTTAGATTTTCAGAAACATTGTGACAATAAAATGTTCAGAGTTACCATGTGCTCCCTTTTCCCTTTACATACAATTTCCCCTATTATTAAAATCTTGCATTCTTGTCGTGCATTTTTTACAATTGATGAGCCAATATTGATACATTACTACTAACTAAAATCCATGGCTCCTACATTTTACATCGTTGTTGTTAAGTGCCATGGAGTCAGTTCTGATTCATAGATATTCTGTATAGGGTTTCTGAGGAGCTGCTGGTGAATTTGAATCACCAACCATGCAGTTGAAACCAACCTTATAATCCAGTGCATTAGCCCAGAGCACCACACCAGGACTCAGTTTACACTGATGGTGGTGGTTAGTGATACTTATGTGTCCCAACTCATAGCGACTCTGCATAGGGTTTCGGAGGCTGTAAATCTTTATGGGAGCAGAAAGCCTCATCTTTCTCAAGCAGAACCACTGGTAGTTTCAAACTGCTGACTGTAAGATTAGGGTTCACAATTTGTGTTATGAGGTTCTGTGAGTTTTGAAATGCATCTGTGTTTTAAATGAGAACACATTATATGTATCATCAATTATTCAGCTTTTTAACTTAATGTTGTTGTTTCTGTCCTCTGTCAGCTGGTGTGGATAAGCACAGCACACAAGGTTTGTCTGAACTGCAAGCTGGCAGTTCAAACCCATCAGCTGCTTGTCAGAAACCCTGTACAAGGTTGCTATAAGTTGGAACCGACTTGATGGCACTTAAAAACAATACACACACGTGTGTGTGTATATATATATATATAGTATTTAGAGAGAAAGAGCACTGTTATGAGTTGGGCTGCTAGCTGCAAGGTCAGCAGTTCAAATCTGCCA
Source organism: Chrysochloris asiatica (assembly GCF_000296735.1). Classification (NCBI taxonomy): domain Eukaryota; kingdom Metazoa; phylum Chordata; class Mammalia; order Afrosoricida; family Chrysochloridae; genus Chrysochloris; species Chrysochloris asiatica. The sequence continues at coordinate 4,876,471 of NW_006408601.1, forward strand.
GCGGCTCCTCTGGGGAAAGATGAGGCATTCTGCTCCCCTAAAGATTGTTGTTGTTAAGTGCTGTTGAGTTAATTCTGATCCATAGAGACCCTGTACAGGGTTTCCAAGGAACAGCTGGTGAACTTGAACAACTGACCTTACAATTCAAATGACTTTGCAGTCTGATGCATTAGCCCACAGCACCACACCAGGACTCCCCCTAAAGAACAGTCTTCAAATCAACTCAGCAACACACCACAGACACACACACACACGCACACGCACACACACACACACACACACACACACACACACACACACACACATATATA
>NW_006408601.1:4877241-4883639 GCF_000296735.1 Chrysochloris asiatica
ATATATATATATTCCATGTCAGTAAAGTTTTACTAAAAGTAATACAGAAACAGCTGCAACCATACAGTGACAGAGAACTTCCAGATGTTCAAGCCAGATTCAGAAGAGAATGTGGAATGAAGGTTATCATTGCTGATGCTTGATGGATCTTGGCTGAAAGCAGAGAATGCAAGAAAGATGTTTAACTGTGCTTTACTAACTACACAAAGGCCTTCAAGTGTGTGGATCATGACAAGCTATGGACAACATTGTGAAGTATGAGTATTCCAGAACGCTTAATTGTGCTCATAAGGAACCTAAACGTAGACCAAGAGGCAATTGTTTGAACAGAACATGGGAACACTGAATGGTTTAAAATTAAGAAAGGTGTGAGACAGAGTTGTATGATTCACCATACTTATTCAACCTGTATGCTGAGCTAATAATCTGAGAAGCTGGGTTTTATGCAGAAAAATGTGGCATCAAGATTGGAGGAAGACTCATTAACAACCTGTGATATACAGATGATACAATCTTGCTTGCTGAAAGTGAAGAGGACTTAAAATACTTACTGATGAAGATCAAAGACCATAGCCTTCAGTATGCATATCAATGCAAAGAAAACAAACAGCCTCACCACTGGACCAATAAACAAAATTCTTACCAATGGAGAAAAGATTGGAGTTGTCAAGGACTTCATTCTTTTTGGATCAACTATCAACACTCATGGAAGTAGCAGTCAAGAAATCAAATGAGGTACTGCATTAGGCAAATCTGCTGCACAAGCCTTTTTTAAAGTATTGAAGAGCAGAGATGTCAGCTTGAGGACTAAGGTATGCCTGACCCAAGCCATGGTATTTTCAATAACCTCATATGCATGTGAAAGATGGTCAGTGAATAAAGAAGATTGTAGAAGAATTGATGCTTTTGAGTTATGGTGTTGGAGGAGAATATTGAAAGTACCATATCCTCACTACTGGACCAATAAACAACATTCTTACTAACAGAGAAAAGGCTGAAGTTGTCAAGGCCTTTATTCTTCTTGGATCAACTATCAGCACTCATGGAAACAGCAGTCAAGAAATCAGATGACATATTGCATTGGGCAAATCTGCTGCACAAGACCTTTTTTAAAGTGTTGAAGAGCAAAGATGTCAGCTTGAGGACAAAGGTGCGCCTGACCCAGGCCATGGTATTTTCAATAATCTCATATGCATTGGAAAGTAGGACAGTGAATAAGAAAGACCGTAGAAGAATTGATGCTTTTGAGTTATGGTGTTGGAGGAGAATATTGAAAGTGCCATGGGCTTCCAAAAGAACAAACAGATCTGTGTTGGAAGAGGTATAGCTAGAGTGCGTGTTGGAGGCCAGGATGGCCAAACTTCGTCTCTCGTACTTTGGACATATTGTCAGGAAGGACCAGTCACTGGAGAGATTATCATGTTTGATAAAGTGGAAGGTCAGAGGAAGATACCCAGAGAGATGGATTGGCAAAGTGGCAGCATGAAAGGGCTCAAGCATGGCGACAATTATGAGGTTAGCCTAGGATTGGGTAGTGTTTTGTTCTGTTGTGCATAGGGATGCTATAAGTTGGTACCAACTCAATGGCACCAAACAACAACAATATATATATATGATAAGCTATAGGATAAGCACTTGACTACAAGGTCAGTTTGACCTACAAATATCAGTTCCAACCCACCCGCAGCTCCTCAGAAATCTTATACAGGGTAGCTACAGTGGGAATTGACTTGAAGACACTTAACAACAATAACATATATATATATTTGTATATATATATATATGGCATACCATTTTCCAATTCAACGGTTTTTATGTTTACAACTTTGTGACATCAGTTACGTTAATCATACTGGGGACTTCAAAAGGTCATGAGAACATTCCATTTTTTCATGAACTTTTTGAAGCCCCCTTGTACTATGCAACATTGTCCATAACAGATGCCAAATTTCCCGTCACCATAAAACAGAAAGTCACTAAGGATTTTACTTTAGAAGGATCCCTTTAACTGCTGGATGTTGGGAGAGGTCAAAGGAAAAGCTGCTTTAAGAATCAAAGGGAAGGATAAGGAGGACATGAGGAAGAGAAATGAGAGTTTTGGGACCTGAAATCAGTGAAAATGTTTGTAATTTAATATGGATGACAGATCCAGGGAATGTAAATGTAAATTTTTACATGTAAAATTTTTAAGGCATGAAATTCTCTGATTTTCAAAATGGAGAAAGAGGAAATTAGCACCCATTAAAAGGCAAGAAGAAGCAGATAAAGGGTGGGTTGTGGGTTTTGCAATGCTTTTGAAACCCCCTTCTTTAGTTTCTTCTTAGCCACTAATGGATTTAAAATGTTTCTGCACGAAAGGTGCTCAGTAGTATAATCAAATGCTGTTTACTAAAGACACAAAAATAGTACAACTAATCAAATCAAAATAGTGTTATCAAAGGAATTCCCATCAATTTTTCTAAGAGTTTACTAGATAACTCTCTCATTTGATTAAAATCTGAGTTTTCTTGTTTTCTGAGCAATTGATCTTTGGAAATTTTCTTCATGTTCCCAAGGTTAAGTGTCTTAGCATATAATTATCCTATATTGTGTTTGTGAACCTCCAACAAGCTGTCCTTCATTCTTTGTGGACCATTTCAGTCTTGGGTTTGTTTACCTATGATTATTAACATATTTAAATGCAACTGCAGAATTCTGATGCTTAATTTCATGCTGATATGTTGAGATGTTTCAAGAGGAATTTAATGTAGCCGATAAAATGATTTCTATAAATTTCAGGCACTTTAATAGTGTACATTAGAGTCTTAGAGAATAGAATTTTGTTCATGGTGATTATTAAAACATATTTATATTTGACACAAGCATCTCTATTAAAACATTCTCTAAAATGTTAACAGCCAAGAAAAAGCTTCTAATTCCAGGTTAAATGGACACAGATAATATATTCCTTGCGTGATGGCTACTTTGGAGGAGTCATGTGGTGGCTGGGCACCTTAGACTTGGAAAGAGAGTACATATTTCAGAGAAAAATGTCAGCTCCAAATCCAAGACTTTGTCCAAAGCTGAGGGGGTAAGCACCTGGGCTCACCAGGTTTCCTCTGGCAAGCCCACAGTGTTCTATGCTAAGCTTACTTCAGCACCTTCACTAACCTTCTCTCTATTCCCCTGGGGTTATGACAACTCTATAGGCCTGAGATCAGGCTAAATGGATAACTTACACTCTGGAAATCCATCTCTTACTTCAAGTCTGTTTTTATCTATTAACATTTTCTGAACACTTTGTCTGCCACATTATTTTCTAGTCATTGGGGATACTAAAAGAGTCCATGATATTACCTACTGTTTCTAAAAGAGTCCATGATATTACCTACTGTTGTATCATTTCATGTGTTTAACTGAACATGACAGCTGGAAAATGCTCCACAGAAGATATATTCCCTGGAAAGTATAGTCCCTGGTTATATATATATATTTAATGCTTTATTATGAATTTTGTGATAGTTTACAAGGGAGGACATTAGCTTCACATTGATCCCGTTGTATATCATTTCCTTGCCATGGTTACAATCCCTTTCATGCATCATTCATCAACCAAAGGGTATACCCCAGAAGCCTGTCCCCCAGTCGTCTGCATACCACCCCTCTCCGGGTCCAAAGTCTCCAGCTACTCCATCTCCCGACATCATCATCTCTGCCCCTATCCCTGGCATCACTGCTTTTCTGGGTAGGGTTCCATTCTCCACTCTTCTCCTTTGATGGTCCCAGGGACCTCCGCTCCCAGACTGCAAGGTTAATCACTCCCTTCCCTTTGCCCCAAAACATCTACCTTTACATTTCCAGCCCTTACAATCAGTCCTGATAACAATTATTTGCTATTGTATTGCAAGAGACCTATCAGCATCTTCTTTCATCAGCCCTGACTAGGCAGAATGGATACTCAATGGAGATTCTACCTTCCTCCACACCCTCTGGATCTAGGTTCCCTCTTGAAAGCTTGTAAGCCACTCACTTCTTGCCTCTGTAGCCCCCTCATTCTGTGTAGCCAATGTTCAAGTTACCCATCCCTTTCCTCTCTGTGTGTGGAAGAGGTGGGAATGATCCTCGCTGTGAAGATTTGTTCACTCTTTTGAGCTATTGTTTCCATAAGTGTATGTCAAGTTCATCAAATTGTATCAGATTATTCTTTTTTCCCTCTTCTTTCTTCTTCTCTTTGAGCTCTGATCATCCAGTCATTGAAGCCAGGTCAAGTGGGTATTATCTGCAAGTATGGGTATACTTATGCATGTGCCCTCTCTTCATATCAGCTGGATGTTTCACTCTCCACTTTAGTCCTCTGTGGCTATGTCGCTGACTCTGCATCCAAGAGTTCCCTGGACTTCGTACACTGCTAGCCAACCAGGTCTCCATCCAGGTTCACAGAAGTCTATTGAGCATTGTAGGGCTTAGCTCGCAGCTTAATTGCTGTTTTTCCCTCACTTCCCCTTATCGGTGTGAACGTGGTTACCAATCAGAGCATGCATTCCCATTGAGTCTTAGTCTTAGAAGGGGGTTTGCCCTGAGGCGGACCCGACTGCTTGCCTTGATGTCTCCTGGGTGAGCTACTTGTTTGTTCATGTAGTTACCAATCGGCCTGCCTATATTGTTTTGCATTTTTCCTGTCAGTCTTTCTTTCAGGAAGTATCTTCTGTTCTTCTGGCTACTCCAAGCTGGTCTACTTGTCCTATCAAGTGGAAATTTCCCCTCAGAAGATTCTGGATGCTGTTCAGGATTCCACCTATGGTCTTGTGTAATGCAGAGGCTCCGCAGGAAGCCTCCTTCACTGGGCATGTTGTATCCCCATTTTAGGTATTCCAATTAGTTATAAGCAATAGACGGACTTACAAGCTTTCTTTGGTGGTATTTCTGGCTATTCCTATCTCTCCCCCTCCAGTGTCTATTTTATAGCGGTATACAAGAGGAGCCAAGATTCAACAGACAGCCAAGCATCTTAACATTATTTCCCTCTTTTCCCCCTTTACAACATGTCTCCATCTATCTCTGTATCCCAGAGCCCTGTTGTTCTAAGGTTTTGCATACATCATTTGCTTTTGTCCCACTTCAGCTTCACATTCATCCTATTGTATTTCATTTCATTGTAATGATTAAAATCCCCTCCATGCATCATCAAATAACCAAAGGATACATCCCAAAGGCCCACCCCGTCTGGCTGTCAGCAAACAGCTCCTCTCCCTCCCTGAGTCCCGTGTCCCCAGCCACTCCATCTGTCCATGCTATCATAGTCCCCCCACCATTTTGGGTCTGGGCAGTCTCCAGCCCCTCCCCCCCAAAGATATTCCAGTTAGTTATAGGCTGGATACAGGCCCACATGTTTTCTGTTGTGATGTTTCTGGCTGCTCCCCCTGCCCCCAAGTGTCTATTTCACGATGGTAGGCAAGGGAGACCAAGATTCAAAAGACAGCCAAGCATCCTAACATTATACCCCTCATTTCCCCCTTTCAAGCCATGCTCAGTCCCTGTTTTCTGAAGTTCTGTTATTTCAGGGTTGTGCATACCTCATCATTTAGATCTGTCCCACCTAGCCCATGAGAACCTGCCCAACCGTTCTCTCATCAGCCTTGTTCTTCTTTTCCCCCTCCCCCTTCTTGTATATTGCCTGCCTTCCCTTAGCTCCCCACCCTGCTCCCAGGCTCTCCTGTGTCTATTCCCTACCCTGTGCTCTTTCTTCCCCTCCCTACCCACCTCTCATCCCATACATACCGATGATCAGCATTTATATATTTAGATGCCCCCCTCCCCCAACTTTTGGGTGGGTTCTTTTTCTTAGTCTTTTACACTAATGGTCTTCTGTAGTATTTCTCCTTTTACGACTAATTTCACTCAGTATAATGTCCTCAAGGTTCATCCATGTTATGCAATGGCTTGCAGCTTCTTTGTTGTTCTTCAGGGTAGCATAGTATTCCATTGTGTGTATGTACCAGTTTGTTTATCCATTCTTCAATTGATGGACATTTTGGTTGTCTCCAGTTTTTTGCTATTGTAAATAGTGCTGCTATGAACGTTGGTGTGCATATATCTACTCGTGTTATGGCTCATATTTCTTGTGGGTAAATACCAAGTTGAGGAATTGCTGAGTCATATGGTAGTTCTATTTCCAGCCTTCTGAGGAAGCACCATATTGCTTTCCAGAGAGGTTGGGCCATTTTGCAGTCCCACCAGCATTTCAGGAGGGTCCCAGTCTCTCCACATCTCTGCCAGCATTTATTGTCCTCTGCTTTTTTTTTTGTTATCTTTGCTATTGTTTCGTTGTTTTGATTTGCATCTCTCTAATGACTAGTGATTGTGAACATTTCTTCATATGTTTGTTGGCTGCCTGGATCTCCTCCTTGGTGAAGTGTCTG
>NW_006408601.1:4884389-4929688 GCF_000296735.1 Chrysochloris asiatica
GCAGTACTCACATTTTCACGATGTTGAGTCTTCCTATCCAGGAACATGGTATTTTCTTCCACTTCTGTAGGTCTCTTTTGGTTTCTTGTAGTAGTGTTTTGTAATTTTCTTTATATACATCCTTTGTGTCTCTGGCTAAGTTTATTCCTAAATATTTCATCCTTTGTGAGGCTAATATAAATGGTATTGCTTTCCTAATGTCCTTTTCAGAGCTGTTACAATAGAGAATCCTACTGATTTTTGTATGTTGATCTTATACCCTGCCACTTTACTGAATGTTTCGATAAGGTCTAGTAGTTTTTTTACTGAGTCTTTGGGATTTTCTATCTATAGGATCATATCATCTGCAAATAAGGAGAGTGTTACTTCCTCTTTGCCAATATGGATGCCTTTAATTTCTCTATCATGCCATATAGCTCTGGTTAAAACTTCCAGCACAATATTGAATAGGAGTGGTGATAAAGGGGATCCTTGTCTGGTTCCTGTTCACAGAGGGAAGGCTTTCAGTTTCTCTCCATTGAAAGTGATGTAGGCTGTTGGTTTTGTATATATGCTCTTGATTATGTTGAGGAATTTCCCTTCAATTCCTACTTTGTTGAGTGTTTTTATCAGGAATGGATGTTGGATTTTGTCAAATGTCTTTTCTGCATCAATCAATATGATCATGTGGTTCTTTCCCGTTTTCTTATTTATATGATGGATTACATTGATTGTTTTTCTAATGTTGAACCATCCTTGCATCCCTTTTATGAAACCCACTTGGTCATGATGAATTATTTTTTTTTTGATGTGCTGCTGAATTCTGTTGGCTAGGATTATCTTGAGAATTGTTGTGTCTATGTTCATGAGGGATATTGGGCTATAGTTTTCTTTTTTAGTGATGTCCTTTCCTGGTTTTGGTATGAGGGTTATGCTTGCTTCATAAAAAGTATAGGGAGTTTTCCATTCTCTTCTATATTCTGAAATAATTTGAGTAGAATTGGTGGCAGTTCTCCCCTGAATGTTTGGTAGAACTCACCTTTGAAGCCATCTGGGCCTGGACTTTTGTTGGTTGGGAGTTTTTTGATGACCTGATCAATTTCTTCTTTTGTTGTGGGTTTGTTCAAGTTTTCTTCTTCATTCTGAGTAAGTTTAGGTAGGTCATGCCTTTCTAGAAACATATCCATCTCGTTTAAGTTTTCAAATTTGTTGGCGTACAACTCTTCATAGTATTCTGTTATTATCCTTTTGATTTCATTTGGTTCTGTTGTGATTTCACCCCTGTGGTTTCTAATGTGAGTTATTTGTGTCCTCTTCCTCTTTTCTTTTGTTAGTTTTGCCAATGGTTTGTCAATTTTATTAATCCTTTCAAAGAACCAGCTTCTTGCTCTGTTGATTCTTTCTGTAGTTTTTTGGTTTTCCATCTTGTTTATTTCTGCTCTGATCTTTATTATTTCCTTTCTTTTGGTGACTGTAGGTTCCCTCCGCTGGTCTGCTTCTAATTGTTGAAGATGCTGTGTTAATGTGTTGTTTTTTTTTCTTTCTTCTTTTTGGATGTGTGCATTTATTGCAATAAATTGTCCTCTCAGAACTGCTTTCACGGTGTTCCAAAGATTTTGGTATGTTGTGTTTTCATTCTCGTTTGTTTCTAGGAACTTTGTGAATTCATGTTTAATTTCTTCTTTTTTCCAGTCACTTTTAAGCAGGGTGTTGTTCAGTTTCCATGTATTTGACTTTATTGCATTGGTCTTCTGACTGTTGATTTCTAGTTTTATAGCATTGTGGTCTGAGAAGATGCTCTGTAGAATATTGATGTTTGTAAATTTATGTAGGCTCGCTTTGTGACCTAACACATGGTCAATTCTGGAAACCGTTCCATGCCCACTGGAGAAGAATGTATATTGTGCTGTTGCTGTTGTTAGATTGAACCCTCTGTAACTTTGTCGAGTTTTTTTCTGGTTGTTCTGTCCCTTTTCGAGAGTGGTGTGTAAAAATCTCCCACTATACTTGTAGTTTTATCTATTTCTTTCTTCAATTCCAGTAAGGTTGACTTCATGTATCTTGGTGCTCTTTTATTGGGAGCGTACATATTTATTATGGTTATGTCGTCTTGCTCAATTGACCCTTTGATCATGAGATAGTGTCCTTCTTTGTCTCTTATGTTGGTTTTTATCTTAAAGTTTACTTTGTTAGAGATTAATATTGCCACTCATGCTTGTTAATTTTTGCAGTTAGCTTGGTAAATTTTTTTCCATCCTTTAAAATTTTAGTCTGTTTTTGTCTTTGTATGTAAGGGGTGTCTCTTGTAGGCATCATATTGAAGGGTCTTGTTTCCTTATCCATTCTCCCACTCTCTGTCTCCTCACTGGTGCATTCAAACCATTGACATTCAATGTGATTATCAATAGGTATGAATTAATTGCTGCCATTATATTACTTTTTTGGTGGTGCTATTCATTATTTTGTTCTGCATACCTTCTTGTGTTGGGTTTGTATTTTTGGGGGCTATTTCTTGTCAGTTTCTTTTTAGTTTTCATGTTTGCTTGTTCTGCTTGGAAATTCATTTTTATGATAAGTTGTGAAGTATTAACTTTCTTTAGGGTTACTTTATAGTATACCAACTTTTCTCTCCATTTAAGATAATCCATTGTACCCTGTGATTTACCTGATATCCTCACCACCTGGGTCTCTGTTGCTAAGTTTGTTCCTTCTTTGACATTGATATAATTTTGATGTTTGGTTGACCTCCTGGCTCCTTTGAGTTTGTTGTTGTAGTCTTGTTCGGTTCTGGACTCTGCTATCTGTTTATTGAGTTCCAGGTGGTGTTGCCACACTTGTAATCTCTGTTTGTTGTCACTTCTTGTTGGTTTTCAGTCCACAGAACTCCCTTTAGGGTGTTTTTAAGTGCTGGGTTGGTTCTGATAAAATATCTCAGATTCTGTTTATTGTGGAATGTCTTGGTCACACCATCGTTTTTGATTGATAGTTTTGCTGGATAGACGATTCTTGGGTGACAGTTTTTTTTTTCTTGTAGGGCTTTGTATATGTCTCCCCATTGCCTTTTTGCCTGCATGGTTTATTCTGAATAGTTAGAGCTTAATCTAATTTGCGTGCCTTTATAAGTGACATTTCTCTTTTCTCTGGCTGCTTTTAGTATTCTTTTCTTGTCTTTGATTTTGGAGAGCTTGATTACTATATATCTTGGTGACTTTCTTTTGGGGTCTATCCTTCCTGGGGTACGTTCAGCTTCTTGAATGTCTGTCTTCTCATCTTTCAAAATGTTAGGGAAATTTTCTTCCAGTAGCTCTTCAACTATCTCCTCTGTGGACTTCTCTGATTCTTCCTGTTCCAGAATGCCAATAATTCTTAAGTAGTTCTTCTTCATGTTATCCAGCATGACTTGTAGACTGTCTTCAGATTTTTTTTATCCTTTTTTCCGCTTGCTGTTCTATCTTAGCAGTATGGAGAGATTTGTCTTCCAGCTTGCTAGTTCTGACTTCCATCTCTTCTAGTCTGCTCCTTTCCCCTTTCAGCTTATTGTCCATTTCTGATACCTTATAATTGATCATCTAGAACTCTTTTTGCAGGTTTTGAATTGTTTCCAATGCTGTATCTATCTTATTTGATTGCCCCTGTAGTACTTTCCTGACTTCTTCCTTGTTTTCCTCCACCCCTTTTTGGAGCATTTGAATTGGTTTCCATATCATTCTGAATTCTTTCTCAGGCATATCCAAAACCTGCTCTTCCTCCTCTATAAAGCCTTTGTCTGTCTCCAGCTCATTTGCGTCAGCTACTCTCTTCTGTTTTTGGACATGTTTTGATATTGTTTGTTGCTTTTTATTTGGCATGATAGTTTTGTGGGGTTTTTTGTTTTTGTTTTTTTTAAAGCTTAAGTGAATGTTTGTTGTTTGTTGTTCAGCTTACTGGGTGTCTCCTGGTGAATATGATCAGGAGATAAGCTTCCCTTTTTGCATGTAATGCTTATTGAGTGTTGTTGGATCTTGTCTCAGTGGTGTAATACTATGGGGTATGCTTATAGTGTGGCTATATGGCCATGATTACTGTCTCTTTTTGAGTAACGTAGGGAGAAAAACTCCCACCCCCAGGAAAGATGTGTGATCAAAAGGACCAAAAGCAGAAGTAATATAAATGCATAGACAAAAATCACCACTTTGAAACAGAAATGAAGCTGTGATCAACTGTCCCAAGCTACACCATCAGTGTGTGTGCAATTAGAAGCTTCCAGCAGGGGGTGGGGGGGTGTCCACTCTCTCAGGTCCCTTCTCTAGTCACTACAGTAGAGGTGCGCAGGTGGATACTAGGGAGTTAATGGGAGAAAGATTGTCCACTGTTTTTGTCTCTAAAGGTCAGTTTGGTATTTGTGTGTGCACAGCTCAATTCTCAGGATGATTGAGTCCTTTTATGCTAGGGTTTTACAGATTGCTTTGCATTGGTCCTGTGCAGGGAGCTCGGGCAGCGCAGTGGACTTGAATGGGGCTGCAAGGTCAGCAGCTTGAAACCACCAGCTGCATCGTGGGATAAAGGTGTGGTGCTCTGCACCCACACAGAGCCACAGCCCTGCAAACCCCACATAGGATCGTCTGGAGTCGGAACCGACTCCACAGTGCACCACCACAAAGGGTCTATCTGGGGGAACTTTTGGGTCTGTGACTCCATGGGTGATGTCATAAGTTGCTTCCAAGCTACCTCTCTCTGTACCTTGGGAAAAACTGTCCCACCTGATGCCGGGCTGACCAATGAAGGTGCTACAGGGAGAAAGAGGGAGAAATGTGTAGTCTCCCATGTCTCTCTCTTTTTTTTTTTTTGCAGATGTCTCTAAACTCTGCCATGTCAGGGTAGTTGCTGAGGGAGTCCCGTCTCCAGATTCCTAACTTGCTGTATTTTCTTTAACATCCTGATTTTTCCACTTGTGACTGCGGGAAACTGATATCCTGGATCTTATGGTAGATCCGGAGCTCTGGAGTTGTTCTATGAGCGCCTCCTTCATGAGCTCCCCCTCCCTTCTCACTGGAGCGTACCCTACCTGGTTTTCGCTGCTGTAACCCAAATCGGAAGTCCTCGATATGGTCTGATTATATATTTTTAATATATAAAACAATATAATTTAAAAGCCTGTATATTCTTTCTTTAAGAGCACACTTCATAGCAACATATTAAAGAGTCTACTGCAAAGACACCCAAAACTTGTCTGTGAGTCAATTCCAACTTATAGCAACCCTACAAGGCAGAGTAGAACTGCTCTATAGTTTCCAATGCTGCAATCTTTATGGGTCCTGGTGTGGTGCCATGGGTTAATGCACCAGATTGCAAAGCCGTTTGAACTGCAAGGTTGGCAGTTCAGGCTCATCAGCTGCTCTCTGGAAATCCTATTCAGGGTCGCTATGGTTCAGAACCAACTCTATGGCACTTAACAACAACAACAATCTTTATGGGAGCAGACTAACTACCACATTGTTCTTTGGAAGAGTTGGTGGGTTCAAACCACAATTTCAGTTCACAGTCAAGTGCTTTAACCACTACACTACCAGGGCTCCTTGCAAAGACATCTACTTAACACTTTTTAAGTAAAATATCTAGAAACAACCCAAGGAGTGTGCTTCAGAAGATGCTAAGCTTGTGGTGTCTCCCAGCTCAGGGATTTGTGTTGTCCTTGGTTCTCCTAATGCATTGGTGAAGATTACAATTCATCTGATCTTTCACTCCTTGTTCTTGGGTCCCCAATTATACAGCCAGTGTTTCTATAGGTAAAATCTTTTTACAAAGACCCCCAAGGTCTTTGAATTCTTTTCTGGTTACAAGAGATTTTATTGTTTTAAATATTTTTTCTTAATAAGTGTGTCACTGGCTGAGAATCTTTGGTTAAACTGAGATTTCATACTAATAGGATCCAGTCCAGTCTCTGGAGTTCATTGTATATGTTGTTGGGTGGGTTTTCAGTTAGGTTTGCAAGACTTGATTATAGCCCTTCTGACTGTAATCTCATTAGATGCTGAACTCATTGAAGGCAGAGACTGAGGTTCCTCCTTGTCTGTTTTTGTTCTCTTATGATCACTACATCCCTCCACCTCCCTCCCACATGAAAAACTTTCCATCATCTGTGTAGTTCCTTTCAAGGTTGTAGGTTAGTAATGCTTGTTCGTGTGACTGTAACATTAAGATGCTCATTAAGGTCATAGAATACTCTCTTCCATCATCTTTGTCTTCAAATTTAAATGCCCTTCTTACCTCAACAGAAGACTAAGCTGAAAATGTGTTAAAGAATCTTCTTGTTGTTGTTAAGTGCTGTCGAGTCACTTCTGATTCATAGTGACCCTGTATAGAGTTTCTGACTAGTGGCTGGTGAGACTGAACTGCTGACCTTTCGGATCAAACTGACTTTGCAGTCCAGCACATTAGCCCACAGCACCACACCAGAACTCCTTAGCCATGGCCATATTTCCATTTTCTCAGCTCTAAATTACTGGGAAATCTTACTTCTTGTTGTGTATCTTGAATCACCAGCTCCATCCCTGCCTCATTATCACTCATTCCTTCAATCTTCTGTGAATAGTTAGGTGAGCATTGCAATGTAAGGTGTTGAATAAGGACAAATGGAATTCTGAGACATTGAGAACCAATGACAATGACAGCTGGTGTGCAGATAGCAAGTTTGTCCTCCCCTTTCCTGCTCATGTTATTTGAGACTATTCCATTATGAAATGGTTCTGTCTGGGGATCACAGACAAGAGTTAAACACAGAGGGCATCCTTCCTGCTAAATGTCATAGGAAGTCCCACTTGGTGAGCTGGGTCTGACCATCTCCAACTGGGCATCATGGTTCAGTTTACTAGGTTTATATTTGGGTAGCATTGTGGCTCAAGGAATAATCCCTTCCTAGCACATCCATTATTCATAATTAATATAACTAGGCCCCTGGAAGTAAAACAAATGTAGATGTAATTCCTTAATTCTACAAGGGCTCACTACTTTCTCCTGGGAAACCCTATGAGTCACTATGGAACCTACTCAATGGCACTTAACAACAACAACAACAACATAGCACAATGGTGAAATCAGAAACCCTGACAGATCATTGTGATACTGTAATAAGCACAAAAAGGAAAAGTACAGAGATACAGAGGGAGAAAAGAGCTTCCTACTGCATGGCCTGGTGTGGCATGTGTGTTACCATGCTGGACTGCAAAGTTGGTTTGATCATCAAGGTCAGCAATTCAAGCTCACCAGACATTCTTTGGAATGTCAGGGTCACTATGGGTTAGAACTGATTCAACAACACTTAACAACACTGCAAGTTAGTAGTCCTGGTGTGGCATAGTAGGATAAGCACTGAACTGTTAACTCCAAGGTTGGCAGTTCAAACAAAATAGCCACTCCTGGAAACCCTACAGCATTGCTATGAGTTGGAACCAACTCCATGGCATTTAACAACTACTACAATACCAATGCAAGTTGGGGATAGTGTAGGTGGATGTTAGAGAAAGCATCTAGGAGATGGTGATGCTTGAACTTGGTCTTAAAGTAGGGGTTGACAAAATTTGTCTCTAAAGGACCAGATAGTAAACTTTCTCTGTCTCTTTGGGCCATATGATCTTAGTCACAAATGTTCAAATCTGTCATTGTAGCAGGAAAGCAGCCACAGACAATATGTAAATAAATTTGACTGTGCTCCAATACAATTTTAGTTATAAAATCAGCTGAATGGATTTGGTCCCCAGGGCATAGTGTGCCAACCTTTGTCTTTAAAGATAATAACAACTAACAGTTGTATGTTATATAATGTTTTCTATGTGTTAAACACTCAATGTGTATATGTGTCTCTCTCTGTGTGTATGAATACACAAGGGGGCTTTAAAAAGTGTTTGGAAAATCTTCATTATCTTTTAATTTCATTTTCCTATGAACTTTTCAAGCCCCCTCATGCATATATGTATGTACCAGGAGTCCTGGTGTGGCGCTGTGGGTTAATGCACCAGACTGTAAAGCTGTTTGAACTGCAAGGTCAGCAGTTCAAGCTCACTAGCTGCTCCTTGGAAACCCTATACAGGTCTGCTATGGGTCGGAACTGACTCGACGGCACTTCACAACAACAACAATAGAAAACCAAACTACCAATCCCATTGTTTGCTCAAGTCAATTCAAACTCATAGCCATCCCATGTGTGTCAGAGTAATACTGTGCACCAGAGGATTTCTTTCTTTGTTTTTGAGCATTTCATTATGGTTGTGTGAAAGTTTAGAAAACAAATTCATTTCCAATTCAGCAATTTATACACATTTTGTTCTCTGATGTTAATTACACTTTCCCACTTCCTCCTTGGGTTCCATTTCCATTCACCTAATTCTCATGTCTCTTTCTACCATCTGAACTTAGTTGGGGGCAGATGCTACCTTTTCGTTCTTGTATGGTTGATTGTTCTGAGGCCCACGTTCCTCATGGGTGTTCTTGTTCACTTTATAGGCGTGTTTATTGTGTGGCTGAAAGGTGAGGTCTAGAACTGGGTTCAATTCCAGGTTTGAAGGGTGTCTAAGAACCACAGTCTCAGGGCTTTCACCTGTCTCTACCAGACCAAGAAATTGGGCCTTTTTTGTTGTTGTTGTTTGTCCACACTTTTCTCCTACTTTTTCCAGGACCTTCTCTTGGGACCTCAATCAGAGTAGTCAGAAGTGGCACCTGACACTGTCTAGTTCTTCTTCTTCTTCTTCTTTTTTTTTTTCAGATAGTTCAACAAGAATTTATTGCATGTATTATGAACAAGGTACCCCAAGGTCATTAGTTTCCAGGAGGAGAAAGTATTTGGACAGCAAGGCAATCAGGGAAGTAGGCTAGTGCTTTTCAGTAATCTTTGTAAACACTCAAATGACTAGACCTCACAGGCAGACCAATTAAATCAGAATCTCTAAACCTGGGGTTTACACATGGTATTATTTAAATGTTCTTCAGGATTTTCAAAGAGTAGCCAGGATTGAGAACTACTTGGTTGCTACAATTAATTGAATTGTTATAATTAGTATGAGAAATCCCGCAAAAATATATCTTTTAAAAAAAAGTTTTTATTGTGACCTGAGTGATAGTTTACATGGGAAAACATCATCTTGACACCATTGTTTCATTGCATCGATCACAATCTCCTCTGTGCATCATCATTCAACAGTATTTGCTTCTATTTCCTCTGTTTTGTGTGTGTGTGGTGGGTGTGTGGGAGATATACACAGAAACACTCAGGAATATATAATCATTTAAACAACTAAAGGGCATATTCTGAAAGCCTACCTCCTAACCACCAGCACCCAGTCACTATCTTTCCATGAGTCTACAGTCTTCAGCTGCTCCCTCTCTCCATGCTCTCATCTCTGCCTCCATCTCTGGTATCGCTGCTTCTCTGGAATGGGTCCCACATTCCTCTTGTGCTCTTCTCCCTTGATGGTCCTCTGTTTCTGGACTGTAAGATTAACTACTCCCCCATTTTTGTTGCAAAACTTCTACCTTTACAGGTGTGACAGTCGCAATTAGTCATGAGAACAATTACTCACTATTCAATCCTAAGGATCGTATCCCCATCTCTTTTCACCTGACCCATCTTGTCTAGTTCTTCTTGTCTCTGACTTGTGAAGACTGAGGTTTGTGTGGTTAATTAGTCCTTTGGATGAATTGTTTCCTTGTATCTTTGATTTTCTTGACTCTTTTTAGCTCCAGACAAGAAGAGACCAATAGTTGTATCTTAGGTGGCTGCCCACAAACTTTTAAGAACTTAGTCACAACTCACCGAAGTACGATATAGAAAGAGCATTGTCATGGACTCTGTTACTCCAATTGATCAAGATGTTCCTCAAGACTATGATCTGAAGTCCTTAAGTCCAATGCCTCATACCTTCAAGACGCTTGACTATGAGTAAGAAACTTGTATAACTTTGCCGCCTGCATGTTTTTTTATATACCTGGATATATTTGCAAGTACATAAAAATGTATAAAAAATATCATCTGCCAAATCTATATATGCTAATGAGTGTACTCCAATATACCATGCCATATCTGTTTAGCTTACATAGCTACCTAAATATCCACTCATAAATTGTTTGTAATTATTATTGTTACAGAATTGTGCATGTAATAGTATGTACGATTATTGCTTTTTACTCTTAATGTAACTTTGTCTTGGAATCCTGGTGTGGTGCTATGGGCTAATGTGCTGGACTGCAAAGTCAATTTGATCTGCAAAGTCAGCGGTTCAAGTTCACCAGCTGCTCCTCAGAAACTCTATACAGGATTGCTATGGATCAGAACTGACTTGATGCCACTTAACAACAACAGTAACAACCTTTGTTTGGGTCATGTGCTGACCTCCTCTTTATTGTGTATTGCCTTTCTCTTCCGCCAAGTTAGTGCATGTCTACTATCTAACACTTAACAATAACAGCAACTATTTAGCCAGTGATTGTCCTTCTCTCCCTTCCCATCTCTGATAACTGTCCAAGAATATTTCTTTCTGTGATTAAATAGGGTTAATTGGTTGTATGCTCTCAAGTCAGTTCTGACTCATAGCAACTATGTACATGGTTTTTGAAGAGTGGCTGTTGGGTTAGAACCACCAACCTTGTAGTTCAAACCAACATTGCAGTCCAGTGTCTATCCTACAGAGCCACACCAGGACTCCAAATAATGTTTACAATGGTTAAATTTTTATAAGTAGAAGATTGGCCCTTCTTGAACCTCCAATCTTTTATTTATCAGTATGTGTGTGTGTAGTCACACAAATACCTATGTGCTCATATAATCTTCACAATAATCCTATGAAGTATGTATCACAATCTCCATTCTACAGCTGAGAAAACTGAGGCATTAACAGGTTAATAAACTTTCCTAATGTTAAGCAACTAGTAGATGACTGGACTGGGATTCAAATGATTTGGTTGGCCTTAGGGTCCATGGACTTAAGGACAACTCGGTAGCAGGCAAGAATATATGGGAGTAGAATGTCTAAGCAGAGGAGACAGCATAATCAAAGGCTCCAAAGCAAGAGACTATATTAAGAGTACCTGGAAGGTTAGATAGGGAGCAGAAAGTGGGAGGAATGAGGTACCAAGGGCCCAGATCATGGAGGTCCTTAAATTTCAAAAAGTGAGGGCTGTTAACTAGTCAGTGGAGCACAAGCACCAGAGAAAGAGGCAACCACACCATTCTGAGGTTCAATCCTTCTCCCTTGCATTCCTGGGAGCAATCTTTGACTGGAGGAAGGCAAGAAGGAGCACACAGTTCCTTCCAAGGCTGAGAGAAGAGCAGAATGGAGAGCCAACACCAGAAATCTTTCAAAGGGCCAGTTCTAGGCAGGGGATAGCCCTTGTAGTGTGAAAGCAGTTTGAGCAAGATTTTGCCAGCCTGCTTGGCTTGGCAGAGGTGGAGAAGCACAGTTCCATTAGTCCATAAGGCCAAAATTCCTCTGGCAAATGGGAAGTTTAATAGTCATCAGAGCCTCATAGCTGGGAGAGTTTATAAATCTCCATACTTATTAAGGCAAGTTCAGTGTTGAATTACCCAATAAGCAAGGTAAGCACAGGCTGACTTGTATTTACTTAATCTCTCGTGAATAATTGTTTTTCACCATATCAAAGACTCTGCTTCTAGGTATGACTCTCCCAATCCTGAAGCACCTTCGTATAGAATCAAAGCCTCTTTTCAAGTTTACCATCCCAATAGACACTGAGTACCCAGTAAGCAAGATAAGCACAAACATACATGTGCTCACTTACTAATCTCTATTAAGTGAAGAGTTTCACAGGTTTGTCACCATATAGTTTAGTAAGTAAGCATAAGGAAGCCTGTGCTTAACTCGCTTATTGGGTAATTCACTTCTGGATAAGTCACAAGACTATTTATTGAGGATTTTAAAAAATTAAAGTTTCAGTTCAAGCCCCACCTACCCCATTACCTTCCTGAGTGAGTTATTTCTCTCTCCATCTTTTTAATGGGCCGCCTTTACCCTGGTCTCTTGCCTCAGGCATAGGGAGAGCTCTGTTGGAAATTAAAGTGTCCAGCTTGGAAGGAAACAGTCAGCTGCAGGCCAAGCTGGGCCAGTAATTGGCTGAGATGATACTGGAGGCTCAGCTAACAGGCCCAAATTGGCCCCTAATCAAGTCCAACCTGAAAGCAGCTCACTTCCCTGGGCTAAGCTCAGGCTGCCAATTTCCTTCTCGGAGAGAGAGATGCTGGGCAGGATTCTGGCTGTCTGTAGAAATGGCTCTACAATGGTGAAGGACAGGAACACAAAGCCTCTTCAAAATCCATTAAAACAGGTCACCTGCTTTGTCCTGGAAGAGATTTGGCTTCACTCATCTCGTGGTTTCCTGGTGCCAAGGCCTCAGCCTAGCTTTGGAGGAACTTGGGATGGACTGGCTGTCTATCTGGTACCAATACTGTTGACAATTGTAGTAGTACCTCCTCTCCCTTTGAACTTGATATATTTTTCACACACAACTAGGCCAACTCTATGTGGGGGATCCAGTGGGCATTAAAATTCCCTATTTTGCAGATGGAAGAAAATCTCCATTGTACAAATGAGATGGAAATCTCCATTTGGAAGATGAAAAAAGAAAAACTTAGAGAAGTGAAGCAATCCTGCTCAAGGTCCCATAGCATCTGGTCCAGCATGAAACTGGGACTAGACTCCAAGACCCTGACTACTGGTCTGGGCTTTTTGACTTTGATGCATTTCTTTCATGAGAGTACATGGACTTGTGGACTTCTGGACAAGGTACAGTATGGTTAAATGGCCCTTGAGCCGAGGTTGGCCAGAGGCTAGGAGCTGCAGTAGAGAGATGTGTTGCAGAGATAGACAGTAGACTCTGGGGAAGGAATGTCATCAAAGACATGAGTATGTATACGAGTGGAGAGATGAGCATTGGCACCAGGCACTAATCTCATACCACCTCAGTTACCTAGGTGACAGTGGAACGAAGATGGTCTGGATGATAGAGTTGTTGTTGTTAGGTACTGTTGAGTCAGATCCAACTCTTAGCCTCCCTATGTACAACAGAATGAAACACCGCTCTGCTTTTGTGCCATCTTCACAATTGTTCTTATGAGCCCATTGTTGCTGCCATTGGGTCAGTCCATCTCACTGAGGGGAGGTTCCCTTCTTCACTGATCCTCCACGGTACCAAGCATGATGTTCTTCTCCAGGGACTGATCCCTTCTGACGACATGTCCAGAGTAGGAGAAACAAAGTCTCACCATGCTTACTCTTAAGGATTGTTCTTGCTGTCCATTTAAAAAAAACCCAAAAACTTTATATTGTGAACTGAGTGAAGGTTTACAAAGTATACTATCAGTTTTACATTCAACAAATCATATACTTTGCTTCATTACATGGTTGCAATCCCTTCCATGCACCAACAGTTAACAGCCTTTACCTCTATTCTTTTGAACCACTGCATTTCTTCCTGCCTTTCCCCCATCTTTCTTCTGCCAGCCTCCCTCCAGTTATATATTGCCCATGTCAATTCATGTCTACCTTCTAGCGCATGTGTCATTTCCTTCTCCTCCCCCCCAAAACCATCATAGGTTGTTTCTTTTATCAAGAAACCACCTCCTAGTTTGTTTTTTTAAATTGATGTACAAGAACTCCCACAAAAAACCATGCAGGAATATATCATTATTTAAACAAAAAAAGGGAACATTTTGGAAGCTAGCATCCTGGCTACCAGCACCTTGCCGTACTTTCAAGACAGATTTGTTTCTACTTCTAGCAGTCGATGTTTATTATTTGATACTTAATAATTATTTATTATTTAAGTATTCTTCTTTAATACCACAATTCAAATGCATCAATTATACTTTGGTCTTCCCTTTTCATTGTTCAACTTTCACATGCATATGTTGTTGTTGTTAAGTGCCGTCGAGTCGGTTCTGACCCATAGCGACCCTGTACAGGGTTTCCGAGGGTGTAAATCTTTACGGGAGTAGAAAGCCTCATCTGTCTCCCGTGGAGCAGCTGGTAGTTTCGAACTGCTGACCTTAAGGTTCACAGCCCGATTCGTAACCACTATGCTACCAGAGCTCCTTTTCACATGTATATGAAGCAATTGAAAATACCATGACTTGGGTCAGGTGCACCTTAGTCCTCAAACTGATTCTTTGCTTTTTAACAATTAAAACAGTTGGTTTTATCTTGAAATCTACTTGATTTCCTTGCCGTTTGGAAGTTCTATATGTACATTATTCCCTCCTTTTTGCTTTGTAGTTAACTTCATTATAGATTGCTATCTTGGGTTCCCTATTTTCAGTCTTGTGGGTTTATTTTACTTTAAATCTTTCTCTATCTGGATTGAGTTCTGGGAGGTGTTGTCATATGTGGTCATCTCAGGTTACTGTTTGCTATTGTTGGTTTCAGTCCAAAGAACACCCTTTGACATTTTTTTTTTTGCAAAGTTGAGCTGGTCATTACAAATTCCTTTAATTTCTATTTAACAAGCAATCTCCTAATTTTGCCAGTGTATTTGAGGGATAGCTAGGTATATGATTCTTGGTTGGCAGATTTTTTTCACTTTGAGTTTTGTATATGCCATCCCATCACCTTCTTGCCTACAAGGTTTCTGCTAAGAAATCAGAACTTAGTCTTATTGGTTCTCCTTTGTAGGTAACTTTTCACTTTTCCTGAGTTGCTCTTAGGATTCTTTCCTTGTCTTTGATTCTAGAAAATTAGATTATGATATGTCTTGGTGATTTTCCTTTGGGATCTATCCTGTTTGGGGTCTGTTCAGCTTCTTGTATGCTTATCTTCTTATCTTTCATGATGTTAGGGGAATTTTCATCCAAAAACTCCTCAACGGTTTTTTATGTGTTTATCTCTTCCTGTTCTGGAATTCCAATAACCCATAAATTGTTCCTCTTCATGGTGTCCCACATGACTCTTAGGCTTTCTTCAGGTATTTTCATTCTTTTTTGTTTTTTGATTGTTCTTCTAGCATACAAGTATTGAAAGATGTATCTTCAAGCTCACTAATCCGGGCTTCCATCACTTTGCATCTATTTCTTTGCCCTTTCAATGTGTTGTCCATTTCTGAGATTTTAGTATTAATCTTCTGGATTTCTAATTGCAGGTTTTGTATTGTTTCAAAACTTGTATTTATTTTGTCTCTTTGTTCTTGTAATGTTTTCCTGAACTCTTCTAAAGTTTTTATTGTGTTCTCCTTTCTTTCTTTCCTCTTTCAATTGATCCTTTGAAGGCACCTAATTAACATTCTTTTGAATGATTTTTCAGTTAGGTCCACTACCTTTTCTTCTTCAGATATGTTTTCTGGCTCTGCAACTTGATCATTTGTTTGAACCATCCTCTCTTGTTTTTTTGTGTGAGCTAAAATTGATTGTTGTCTCTGGAGCATTGTGGAGTTGTTGTGTTTGTAAAAACAAACAGTGCAGTTGTTGGACCCAGAGGGAAGAAATCTCTGGTGGGCTCCTGCAATTTGAAAGGATATTACAGCAGAGTTCCTGGCCCTAGATGGAACTCCTATTGGTCTTGGTCTTATATATGTTCAGGGCACTCATTCCTGAAGTAGTTTGTAGGGACTTTTGATGGAGCTGGTTTCAGTGTATGTTGGGACCAGGGAAGCTGGGGGCAGAGTGACTGGTTAAATGCTGGTCTGGTGGCTCTGTGGATTTTTAGGTCTAGAGCTGCGACCACTTGAATCTGGGTACCAAAGTGGCACACCAAATCTGAGCAGCCAGTTGCCACCTCACACTGATGTGAATCCCAATCACATGGCTTCAAACTCCCCAAGATCAGTGTCTGCCCTGGAAGAGAATGGGGATGGGAATTGGCCAAGCCTCTAGTTACTAAGGGAGCATGGGGAAAAATGAGAAATTGCATCTTTCCCTGGCACCCATGCGAATCGGCTCTGCTAGACCTCCCTCTGCTGCCAAAGCGGCTCACAATATGGTGGAGCTGCATCTGGCCAGCTGTTCAACAATCAGTCTCCCTCTCTCACCATCCCTGCTCAGCCTCTCCTCCCAGCAAGCACTCCATGTATCTCTTTAACCTTTGTCCTGAAGTTCAGGGTGCCAGAATTTTCACATGTGTCCATTTCATTTGGTCTCTAGTATCTTTGTTGTAGACGGTCCATATAGTGTGTCTGCCTAGTCCTTCATTTTCCTGGAATTCTCTTGAATACTTTAAAGAAGTTTTATCAGTAGATTTGCCTAATGTAATACATCATTTGATTTCTTGACTGCTGCTGCCAAGAGTGTTGATTGTGGATCCAAGCAAAATTAAGTCTTTGATAACTTCAATCTTTTCTCCACTTACCATGATGTTTTTTATTAATCCAGTTGTGACAATTTTTGTTTTCTTTTCATTAAGGTGTAATCCATACTGAAGGCTCTTTGATCTTCATCCGTAAGTATTTTACGGAAATGATATAGAGAATGGCTATCAATTCCAGTTCCTTCGTCATATCAAGTATGGATTAAGGACTTTGGGGAAAGATTCCTTCCTTTTCTCCTATTATCTTTCTTGAGCTATCTGGTCTTTGTCACAGCAGCACCAAGATGTCTCCTTTTCAGTTATTGCCTTATTTCCTTGACCTAATGAGTGAATCTACTTGTTGTTATTGTATCTACTTGTTGTTGTATGACTTGCTTCTGTAGCTGCCTCAGTTTGTGTGTTTTGAGGAACAGGTCCCAAGTGAAATAACGTTAATACACATTTATTGAGTTCCTGGTAAGTGGGAAATCTGTCCTGATCTTCCCATCCATAAACTCATCTAATCTGAGAGGTGTGCTGGAGCTGGCTCAGACTGGCTTGCCGGAGGAATGATACACATTTCTTTCCAACTCCACATTCAGTGACACCAAGTTGGTTATGTGAAGTCTACCACATTGAGAGTATTTATACCATCAAGATAGGTAAACCATACAACAAGGGTCTCTTTCTTTCTTGTTCTCAGAGAACTGATTAATAAACATTCATCAGTTCCCCAGCATGCCACTGCAACCCTATCCATATACGAAGGAGAAGGTATTGCTATTTTCCTTTTATAAGTGAAAATCAGACTCAATAAGGGTAATTATTCAGTTCAAGAACGTTCGACTAGTAAGTATACATTCAACATTTGAATCAGCATCAACCTTATCCCAAAGTTTTTTTTCTCCTTTTAATCAACCCGTGAGGTTGGTAATTCTTAAGCAATATGTATCAGATATAAATTCTGTTGGGCCAAATCATAAGTACAGGACACATACAATTTTGTGCTGCTTTCTAAAATGTTCCAAATGCTTTCAGACTCATATTAGTTGATCTTCACAGCCATCTGGTATAGTTAAATATCCTTAATTCCTCCTGAAGTTGAGGAAACTGAGGCTAAGAAAGACTAAGTAAATAGTCCATGGTCACAGTAATAATAGATGGTGAATTAGAGATTGGAATCAATGTTAAAGGGCCTTTGGTCCATAGTTCGTTCCATTACACAATATGACCTCTAAACTTGACAAAATAGGTCCTAGATTATCAAACACTTCACCTAAATAAAACTTAAAATTTTCTTCTGCCTTTAAAAATTTTTAATATGGGGCATAACACAGTGAAGCAACCAGATAT
Organism: Chrysochloris asiatica; assembly: GCF_000296735.1. NCBI lineage: Eukaryota > Metazoa > Chordata > Mammalia > Afrosoricida > Chrysochloridae > Chrysochloris > Chrysochloris asiatica. The sequence continues at coordinate 4,901,975 of NW_006408601.1, forward strand.
CAAGGATTTATTAAAATGGAAGAAAAGATACATCTTGAATCGGTCTATATCCAAGTCATCTAAGTCCTGCCTTTTACTAGGCCCTGAATGCACTGGACTGCAAAGTTGGTTTGAACCACAAAGTCGGTGGTTCAAGTCTACCAGCTGCTCCTAGGAAACCCTGTGCAGGATCACAATGGGTTAGAACCAACTCAAAGGTACTTAATAACAACAACAGTCAGTGATATGGAATCTTGGTGTGGCACTGGAGGATATTTCTCTGGATAGCAAGGTGGACTTCAAGTAACCAACTTTGGCATCTCTGAATTTGGAGTTTGAACCAAAAGGTCGTGGTTCAAACCCACCAGCCACTCCTTGGAAACCCTATACAGGGTTGCTATGACTCGGAACTGACTCGACAACAACCATCAGTAATATGTGGACTCCTTGTGTGGCAATGTAGGATAAGCAATAGACTGCGAACCACAAAGTTGACAGTTCAAACCCACTGACTGTTCCTAGAAAACACTATCAGGATCGCTATGAGTTAGAACCAACTTGATGGCATTTAACAACAATAATTGGTAATATAGTCATTGCAGGGGAAGAAGATAAGTGTTGCATGCAAGAGCTTTAGATATTCTGGGATCCTGAGATTCCCACCCTCCCCCTTGCAAATCCACTCATCGTTCTGGACAGTGTGTGATACATTTGGAGAGGGAATTTCTGCACATAGTTTCTTCATATAAATACTCAAATTCACCACTTTTTTCTGTACTGCTCAGTATCAAAACAGAGACCTGGACATTGTCTCAAACTTATGAACCACCAGGATTGAAATAGAAGGGGTTTCTGTTTAATTCTGAATAAAGTAGAAAAGGACATTAAAGAAAATCCCCAGATGCCAAAAAGTCTAGTTAATTGAGATTTGTTGGTATTTACTGAGCCATGGCTAGGGGATGCAGAACAAGCAAATGAGCATCTGTGGGGTCATGAGAAGACAGTGGGAGTAGAGTCAAAATGTACAACTGCAGCTCAGCCCTGGGTCAACTCTGTGATCTTAGGCAGATGACCAAGGCTTTGCTGCGCTCCAGTTTCTGCTTTTGTAAACAAGAGAATAAAACGAGCTATACATATTTGTTTTGAGAATTAAATTAAATGGGGTAACTGATATAAAAGTGCACAGTGGCCACTCAGTAGAGGTTTTCAACAGATGCTTTTCCAGGTATCTAAGCTATGCCATGACTTGTTCTGAAGGAGTCATTGTGTCTCTGTGATTTTTTAAAAGTCTGCATGGCATGGCATAAAAATGGTTAAGTTTGATTCAGCAATCCAACCGATTGTCCTCTTTTCTGCAAGCCTGTTTAGGGAATGAGGCCATTCTGCTGCCACCTCCCTGGTGGCATGGTGCCCAGCTGCTTTCTGTAGGCAATGGTGTGAAAAAGATTTTAATAGTCAGTCATGCCCTAGAGTGGGCATAGCTTATAATTTTCCATGACTTACTCTGCTCAGCCTCAATTACTCTTGATTGAATATATATATTTTTAAATCACCTCATTAATAGTGGTGTTTGTGATTTTGTTTTCTGTTTCTAATAGGAATCTACCATTTTTTATCCAATGGTCTCCCAACCAAGGGGGAAAAAGACAGCCAGGATAAAATCGATCTATTGGAAATAGTTTGTGAAGAATGCAGGCAGAAGTCCTAGTGCTAGACTGCTAACAGCAAGGTGAACAGTTCAAATCCACCAGCTGCTCCTCAGAAACCCTATACAGGGTTGCTATGAGTTGGAACCAACTAGACATCACACAAAAACAACAACAGCAACAACATGAAAAACGTTTTAAAAACTTATGTCACCATCATAAAGAAGTTACTCTTTGTTTCTTCTTATTATTTCATTATCATACCTACCAGGCTAAAAAGTCTGGTCACTTTTTAGCCTGTGGATTACATATTTGGTGAAATATAGTGACCCAAGAGCTGTAGAGATGAAAGATTATAGGAGAGAGCTTACAACTGTACACAACATGCAAAAATCATTTTATCCATGCTCAGTTGCAAGGATCCCCATTTTGCTTGCGAGTGGTAGGCACTCTGGGACTTGGGATGTCAGTGCTGTGGATCTCTGGGCTTCAAGCTTGCCATTTTTTGTGCTTCTATATCTTCCTCCACCTTAGTCAGTTTCCTCAGATGTCCCCCACATCCTTTCCATAAAAGCCTGCTCCCAGGAAAAGTGCTGATGCCTTCATACACAGTGAAGTGTGTTGTTGTTGTTGCTGTTGATGTAGTTTGCCATTGAGTTGGTTCTGACTAATAGAGACCCTGTAAGGAGCTATGGTAGCATAGTGGTTATGAATAGGGCTGCAAACCGCAAGGTCAACAGTTCGAAACTACCAGTTGCTCTGTGGGATAAAGATGAGGCTTTCTGTTCCCATGAAGATTTACAGCCTTGGAAACTTTTACAGGGTCGCTATGAGTCAGAACTGACTCCACAGCACTTAACAACAACAACAAAGGGTTTCCGATGGGTTACTAATGCATTGAAATTACCGACCTAAGGTTACTATAGAGTATGTCCAGCGCTTACTCTTTAGCTCCACACCAGGACTCTACAGTGAATTGTAGAAAATGGATATTATTTTGCATGATCCCTAGGTGGAAGTAAGGCTGGAAGAAGATGGTTCATTTAGAGAGCAAATCCCACTGGCTTTTCAAGCCCCACTGTAGGAATCTCCATCTGGCAAGGGAAGACATAGTTTGGGGAATGGAATAGGAGTTAATGCATACAGTTGTATTGACTATGGCAATGGCTCCACAGCCCTCAGTATCTTCAGCATGTACTTAGCATGTAATAAAAAAACATTCCTCATCTAGACCTCAGTCAAGAAAGATGTCTGTCTTAGTTTTGTAGGGCTGCCATAAAACACCACAAAATGGATGGCTGTAAAGAACAGAAATGCTCTCACATTCAAGGAGAATAGAAGTCTGATTTCAGGATGTTGGCTCTAGGGGAAAGCCCTTCTCTGTCTCTTTCACCTTCTACTAGCTATTTATTGGTGGTCATTGGAATTCTGGGCTTCTGGATACAACTGTTATTCTCTCTGTGTATCTATTTATGTGTTTGTTCTGTTCTTGTTGTAAGGTCCCACTGAAAAGTGATTAGATTTAAGACCCACCTTATTGTGATAAGGCCTCAATAACATAGCAAAGAAGACCTTGTTGCCAAACAAGATCACATGTGTAGGGGTTAGGACTTCAGTATCATGGTTTTGGAGGGACACAATTCAGTCTATAGCAATGCCTTCTTAGCTTCCATTAGCTCACCTTGAGTACTCGCCATTCTCATGACAGAACTTCACAAATATATCCAACTATAGGCGTGCTTGCCCAGGCTGGCTGAAGTCAAGGCCATGTGTCTTCTGGGTTTCCTGGGTTTTGCTTCAGTCTTAATTAAATGCTTTTAGCAGCGTTTTGTCATGCAGCAATTTCTATACCATTGATTCTCCCAATTAAACCAAACCCAAGGAACCAGTAGAATGAATCATCCCTGCAGGCACCTCTCAGGTATAGACCTGTCCACTTTGCTACATCAGTGCCTTTGGTCCCTAGTTCAACTTCTGTGCCACTGGACTCAGAGCCACCAGTTTTTAGTTACTCCTGTTGCCACACCTAAATGTTGCTATGGATGTCCACCTGGGTGTTCTTGATGAGGGGCTGGAAGTGAATTGAGGCCATATTAGAGCAGAGCCAAACTGACCATGACATCTGCAGAGTCTAGTTGAGACGAGGGTGAGATTAGTTGAAATCAGTTCAGGAAAAGTGAATTCAAATTCTGGCTGTTATTAATGTATGTGACTTAGATCAGTCCCTCCATCACCAAGGACTTCCGTTTTACTTATCTTTAACATGGGAATAATTAGTGCTGCCTTGCCTACACCTGAGAGTTGGTTTTGAGTATCCTCTGAGATCCTGGTATGATGCTAACTAAGATTGAGTGTGAGCTTCCCTTTGGTCCAGAGCTTGGGTTTTCTGGAGGACTGCAGAGAATCAACTGCCATTGTCTATAGAGCAGGGAGGTACACATTTGACTGGCTGCTCTTCCGGTCACAGGTTTGTGAACCTGGGCAGAAAGCTTCCAAATCCCATCTTTCCCAAATGAGTTTTTCAAAGATGGGGCCCTTGGGCTGAGAATAAGACCAGATTGTGGAGGGGAACTTGATAGAAATTGTAACTGACAGGTCACAGATTTAAACATTTATTGACTCCAGCTAACTATGCATACTTATTCCAGTGCTACACAGACTTACTTTGATCTCGCACACAAACTCTCTCAAGATGTCACAAATGCTTGGATGTTACACACACTTGGCTGATGTGACACAAACACACCCATGCAGATGTTACACCTAATTTCCCAGATGTCACCCACGCTTACTCAAATGTTACCCACACTCCACCATGGGGTAGACACACTCATTCTACTTGGCCTTCCTACTGTGGTAGGCATTATTTGGTTGTATGAGGTTCTGCAAACCAGTTTAGGCAAAAAAGGAGGATTTATGGGAAAGATCTAAACTGCATCACAGAACCCTGGACAGAAATACAGGCAGGTCCTTGGAGGGCGTTAGGAGCCAGGCTATTACTTTTTCTCTCTTTTTCTTGGGAGAAGAAACAGGATGTGAACAATGCTTTCTCATCTCCTCCTTTCTCTGAGCTTATTGTTCATTCTTCTGTTTCTTCTGAGAGGGTGTTTCTTGTTCTACTTTCATTCTGTTCCTCATTTTTATTTGATTTAAAAAAATAATAAAGTGATTGTTGTTGTTGTTAACTGTTGTCAAGTCTGTTCCAATTCAGAGCCACCCTGTATAGGGTTTCAGAGGCTTCAGATTTTCTCAGGAGCAGAAAGCTTCATCTTTCTCCTGCGGAGCAGCTGACCGACTTGAACCACGAACATTGCGTTCACAGTTCATTGTTTATTGTATGGAGCCACTTCGCTCTATATTATTGTTGTTGTTAAGTGCTGTCAAGCCAATTTTGACTCATAGTGACCCTGTATAGGGTTTCTGAGGAGCAGCTAGTGAGTTTGAACCACTGACCTTGCGATTCAAACTGACCTTGAGATCTAGTGCTTATCCTACAGCACCACACAAGGACTTTAATTTATCACTGGTCTCAGAGACCAGTTAACGACCATTCATAAGGATTCAATTTCCACTTAAATGTAAACATTATGTGTATTTAAAGAAGCACTGTGGCACAGTGGTTAAATGCTTGGCTGCTAACTGAAAGATCTGTGGTTCAAACCTGGGGATAAGATATGGCAGTCTGCTCCTGGAAATATTTATAGTCTGAGAAACTCTGTGGAGCAATTCTCCTCTGTCCTGTAGGGTGCTATGAGCCGCAATTGACTCGACTGCCATGAATTTAAGTGTTTGGGCATTATATACATCTGCTTTATATCCATCTATCATGGTGCTGTGGGTTACTGTGGTGGTCTACAAAGTCGAAACCATAAGGTCAATGGTTCAAGTTCACAGCTGCTCCTCGAAAACCCTAAACAGGATCACTGTGGCTCGGAGCCGACTCAACAGCTCTTAACAGCAACAACATCATAAAGCAAACATTTGTATTATAGAACACTGGAAAAACTATAGATAATGTGAAAAAAGAAAATACGATCTTTTGTTACACCACTCAAAGACAACTGCTACAAAAATGTACTTTCTTTTTGTCTGTATTTCTGTATGGTTATTTTTGTTGTTGTTAAGTGTCGTTGTTTTTGTTAAGTGTTGTTGTTGTTGTTAAGTGTTGTTGTTGTTGTTAAGTGTTGTTGAGTTGGTTCCGACACATAGTGACCCTGGATAGGGTTTCCGAGGAGCAGCTGGTGAGCTTGAACCACCGACCTTGCAGTTCAAATGACTTTGCAATCTGGTGTATTAACCCACAGCGCCACACTAGGACTCCATTTTTTATTTTATTTTTTTTATACTTAAGGTCATATAAAATCATATAGTTTATAAATAAAATGTTTACATCTCTGGAAGAAATGTGGCTAAAGACATTCTTTAAGCCACATGTTCTTAGGTGATCTAGTTAAGACTTGTGTCTTAGGAGGAAGCCTTGTGTACGTTTGTCTCAGTGAAGGAGATGTAGGTCAAGGGATAGCTCAGGCCACTGTGTCTGACTGCCTTAGAGTCCACTACCTCAGATGTTTTCCCTAACTCTCACTGACGCACCTCATTCCCAGGAGTCCTAAGGGCCTTTCTGACTTGAGCTATTCCAGGGCTTCTTAACCAGGGTCCACAGCTGGGCTTCAGGCTCTTAAGAAACAACCTATCCCTGCTTGCCACATTTTATGTGTTGGTAGTGTTTGTTTGTTTTTTCTGGAGCAAAGGGCTCATAACTTTCATTAGATTCTCAAAGGCAACTATGTTCTAGAAATTCAAGCAACCCTTGTCCACCAGCACTAACGGAGACAGTCGCAGCTTACAAGTGCCTCTGCCACTCTGGTTTCCAGTCAGCTGCAGCCTCAGCCAGTGAGAATAACCAGCACAAGGCACCAGCTTATCCCTTCTTCCTCCAATTTTTTTTAAACTTTTGTTTTCATTTTTGAGGTTTGATGCACGTTATTCTAAACTGTTACAAGGGGTGAGAACCTTCCCACACAGAAGAAAATGGAATTGGTATGCAAAATAGCCCCCCCTCTTGAATAATTAATTTGATTTACATATTCCAATGAGCCTGAGAGCTGCCCTGGGAGCTTGAAGGGAATTGTGCACCGGAAAGTGGAGGGTGGGGCATCCAGTGGGGGAGATTTGAGGTAGTCAGTTTCTACAGGAAATCCCATTCCCTTTCTAAAGTAAATTCTTTCACCTTATGGCACTAGAAAAGCTCTTGGGCAATCAGTTTACCCAAACCTTTTTTGGGGTATCCCTCTTACCTCTGATAAGTCAGTTTGAGGACTAATGTGTGCCTGACCCAAGCCATGGTATTTCCAGCTGCCTCACATGCATGTGAGAGTCGGACAGTGAATAGGGCACAGAGCAGCAGAATCAATGCATTTGAATTGTGGTCTTGCAGAAGAATATTGAAATTACCATGGACTTCCAGAACAAACAACTCTGAGTTAGAGGAGGTGAAGCCAGAATTGTCTTTAGAGCCAGCATGGGAAGACTACGTTTCTTATACTTCAGACATGTTATCAGAAGCAACCAATTCCTGGAGAAGGATATCATGCTTGTTTAAGTGGTGGGTCCATGAAAAAGGAAGACAACCCCCAAGGAGATGGATGGACTGTCACAATGGCAGCAGCAATGGGCTGAAACATAACCACAGTATGAGGATGGTACCGGACTAGGTAATGTTTCATTCTGTCACTGCCACTCAGAACCAATTCCACCTAACAACAACAACAACTTAACCTGAGAACATCTGGTTCCAAGTCTCAAGGCTGTATTGCTTATGGGGTCTTCCTGTCCTTAGGAAGCATAGAGTTAGGTCTGTTGTCCATAACATTGAAAACTCGGAAGCTCCACCCAGGGTACTGGGTTGTCTGTGTAATTCTGTTGTTGCTGTTGTTAGGTGTTGGCAGGTGGGTTTGAATTGCAGACTTTGTGGTTAGCAGTTCAGTACTTATCCTTCAGTGCCAACAGCACTCACCTAATCTTCCTTTAATCCTTTAATAGGACACAACACAGTCTGTTTATTATTATTATTTTTTTGTCTGTACAGCAAACTCCAAATTGAGGGGACCTTCTATAGATATGAAAGGCTTAGCTACTTTAAACTTGGGCCTTATTCTCAGAGGCAACTAATCTCACCGAAAGAACACTGGATTTGGAGTCGGACATTATACATTCAAATCCTAGCACTGCCACTGATAGTTTACTGACTTCAGACAACTTACTAAACCTCTCTGAGCCCCAGATACCTTGGGGATAATGTTACCCACTTGCTCTGTTGTAAACAATAGAGATAATGCTTATATGGTGCTTGGCACAGACTAGATTAAGTTCTATAATGTGCCTAATATTATGTTGTTGTTGTTGTTGTTAAGTGCCATCGAGTCGGTTCTGACCCATAACGACCCTGAATAGGATTTCTGAGGAGCAGCTGGTGAGCTTGAACCACTGACCTTGCAGTTCAGCGCCACACCAGGACTCCAAATGGTTATAGGGGAAAAAAATGAGAGAACACATGGAAAAGCATTAAAATCCTTTTTCTTTCTACAAGTCCTTTTGATGGTGGCAGTGGTGAGGGCATGGAATGCCTGTGTCCTCTGGTACCTCACCCTAAGTAGGCTAATATCTTTCAAGCTATGCTTTCAGAAGCTCCTGTATCTGCTAATCCTGAGAAGGAGACCAAGCTGGGACTACCACACTGATAGGAGATTTGTATAAACACTCAGGGAAAAAGTCTCTCAAATGGTGAGGGTATTGCCTGTTGATTGATGAGTGGGAACATCTGCTCTAAAACCTCACATCTGCGACATTGGGGGCGATTCGTTGTTCTGTAGAAATATCCTGGGAATAGAAAGAGGGTGAATTAAAAGACCTCTCCCTGCTCCTTACTACCCAACCTCTTTCTGCATTGAAATCCTCTCCTCCAAAGTGTAGTAAGGAGCTCTGGTAGCGTAGTGGTTACAAATCGGGCTGCTAACCTCACAGTCAGCAGTTCAAAACTACCAGCTGTTCTGTGGGAGAAAGATGAGGCATTCTGCTCCTGTAAAGATTTACAGCCTCGGAAACCCTATACAGGGTCACTATGAGTCAGAACCATCTCCATGGCACATAACAACAACAAAGTGTAGTAATGAAATCTGTTTCTATGGGCTGGGTAAGCAATATCCAAGATTGTTGTTGTGAATAAAGTGAGTTTCCAAATGCCTGGAGGGCTTTCCATGGATGAGGTAGACACATTTGTGATAGCTCTATGGGCTGTTTCAGATCTTGACTTCCTTCCATGTTCCTGGATGCTCTCTAGATATGCGTAGAACACATTATAACTATCACAGCTGGAAAGCAGAGTGGAATCTTACACTACTCAAACATAGTTTTTGGAGAAACACTGGGGCAGGTGGGAAGCAATGTTAATTCCTTTAACTTTTTATGTTGTTGAATTAGTGTCAGAATTTGCATTTTTTTGTGTACAAGCATGTGTGTATAATTGGGCATAGGCTGGATACAGCTAGATTAGGAAGTTAAGTAGCTTGATTGATTTGTCTATATATGAGAATATTATTTCCAGGACAAGATTGTTTGGAAATCTCTGAATTGAACATTTTCAAGCTCTTAAGTTTGTGCTCAAAATCAGAGGGGAAATTTACCTCCTATCACACTCTAAGAAGAACTCTACTACTGTAGATAGAACCAGAGGCAATGGCGGGTATGTGAAAGTGTGGTTTGCAAACTTGGGGCACATTAGGAATGTGGGCAATGGATCTCCAAGTTAGGGTTGCAACCCTGAGTCCTCCAAATTACTGTCCCTTTGCTATCCAAATAAATCCTTTACAAAGCAATGGAATTGGATCTGGTTTCAAGATGTCTTCTGACACGGAGTGTTTCAGTTCACAGATATCAAGGTTTGGGTGTGTATAAGTGCCTGCATGCATGTGTTTCTCAAGTACAAACACAGGCAAACATGTATTCTAGACACATTCCACCTGCCATGAGCACTGATACACATTTGTACATAGAGGTACCTAGATGGATCTTTGCCTGGATCACTTTGCTTGCCTGACTAATCTATTTTAGCTTCAGATTCTTCACACTCCAGCTTAAATGCCATTTCCTCTGGGAACTATTTCCTGATTTCTTTTAATTTATGTTGTATGTTTCTGATATACATACAAAAGCACTATGTTCTTCCCCTAAGTTAGCCTTTATTATGCTTTGGAAATATGATGGAGTTACAGAGCCAGCCCCCACCAGATTATGATTCTATGAGAACAGGTACTTTCAAAGATTTGATTGTAATTCAACATTGGAACCCTACATTTTCCAGTACGTATTGATTTCCCCAGTTGTTACTAAGTCCGTTTTAACTCATGGTAACCCTATGTATGTCAGAGGAGAATTGTGCTCCGTAGTGTTTCCAGAGACTGATTTTTCAGAGATTGGTTGTCAGGCCTTTCTTCCGAGGTACCTTTAAATAGACTTGAATCTCCAGCTTTTTGACTAGCTACTGAGCATACTAACCATTTCCACTGCCCATGGATCCCTCCTACATAATGAGAACTCAGTAAATCTTTTTTTAATAGGTACAAGAAATGGTCACACAAACCCAAATAATATTACTGTCATGTACACATTCACAGAAATATAAATATACACACAAAGCCGATAGATGTCCAGAACAATGAACTTTTGCACCATTACACATATATAGCCACAGACTTCACAGACTTACATGCACTTGACAGTGCCCCCCCCCCCCACTTCATCACAGAGATGCACATATAGACACAGGTCTACTATGCACACTATGATATATGCACCTGCAATTAAAGCGTGGGCGCACGTGAGTGTTCATGCTCAATTGCTTGGGAGCGCGCACGCGCATGCAAACACACACACACACACACACACACACACACGCTCCTCTCAAAGAAGATATTTTCCTTGCACTCTACTCACTACCTGTGTATGCAAATTGGATTTTCAGAACGTCCTAATCCTTTGTTGACATTTATTAAGACAAAACACAAGTGGGCAGGCACAGCATTTTGGCTGGGCGGATGCATTTTTGCGGCTATGTAATGTCAGAAACTGTTGATGCAGAATTAATGATCACTTTTATGAGTTTATCTTATGTCATAGAGTTGAAAAAAACCTCGGTGTAAATATTCATCATATGGCTTAATTGGTTTGATGTACCGTAGCAACAAGCGCAGTGCCAGACGCTTGCTGTAGAGGCCTCCGTGTTGTTTCAAAGTCTTTATTATTATGACAGCAAAGTCTTGTTCATTAAAGTTTCACAATCCATTTTCATTAGGGTGAAGCTGAGTCTGTAAATGAACAGTTGCTCTGAAAAATCAAGCCCTCACAGTTCTCGCTGGGGAGGCAGTGCGTCTGTATTAATTATCAGGACGCTGGTGTCGATCGACGATGTTAATTGCACTGATGGCTTGTTATTTGGGGAATTGCCATGCATTTCATGCAGGGATAATAAAAATGAATTTTTAAACAAAGAGACTTAAAATAATATCGAATCTGCAGAGAATACCAACATCAAAGGCGTATCTCAAAGCTTTGAATTTTATCTTTGTGGTCCAAAATGTTAAAGAGGCGCCTGCGATGCAGTTGGTTCAAGTTTGCAGTGAAGGAAAACAAAACAAGAGTTAATTAACTGTTATTACAAACCTTTTCAACTTTAATTTGACTTTCAAATATTAGCATTTATCTATGAACTGTGCTTCTGGGTTTGACAAATTAGTTTTCACAGAACAAGTTTAATTAGTTGTCATTGTGCTTTTATGTCAGTTTTCAGAGCTCCAGACAATGAATGGATTAACTTATTAAAAGTCATCTGTTTAAAAGACTTTGTCGAATGACTAATGGGTGGGCCAAGTTGCTTGGCTTAGCAAGGAGATTGGGAAAATGGTATTGCTGGTTGGGTATCAAGGGGATTGTAGAGCAGATGAAAAGAAGACTGGTCTCCTAGCTAAAATATGTTTTATTGGCATCACCACCTTCTTGAACCTTCAGGTGGTGAGGGATCTGTGGTCATTAAGTCAACACTTTAAGGAGGTGACTTGTATGGCCCTGTGGATTAATGCACTGGACGGCAAAGTTGGTTTGGACTGCAAGGTCAACGGTTCAAGCTTACCTGAGGTTGCTCTTTGGGAACCCAATACAGGGTCACTATGGGTTGGAACTGACTCAACAACACTTAACAACAACAAAATCTCTCTTATGAAGGAAAAAGAGTTTTTACCACAGCATTTAGGCAATGCTTGCATAGTAATCTGCCTTTGACTATGCATTATATTCCATGATTCTCTGGTTCGGGGGAACAGTGAACATATTCAGTAAAGGATCATAAAATCTATGCCACATAACATAGTCCACAAAGATAACCTTCTGTATTCTACTTTGGTGAGTAATGACTGGGACCTTAAAGCTTGAGAACAGCCATCTAGGGTACAGTTATTGGTCTCTCCCTGTGCAGAGGAAAGAAGATTAATGAAAATGTAAGATGCTTGGAATCAAGTAGTCCAGTGGACTAATGGAACACAAGAACATCAGAGTCCACAAACTTGAGACCAGAAGAACTCGATGGTGTTATGCTACTACTACCAAATGTTCTGAAAGGATCATGTTAGAAGGTCCTGGATAGACTGGAAGAAAATGTCAAATAAAACTCAAAAGTATGCTTGATCCCTGTATCACAGAGTCCTGTTGTTGTAAGGTTGAGCATGCATCATTATTTACCTCTGTCTCAGTTAGCCCATGCAAACCTGTCACAGTGTTCCCCTAGCTACCTTGTTCTTCTATCCCCAACCCCCTTCTTGTGTACTGCCTTCCAACAGGGCCCTGTGATACAGGGATCAAGGCATAATTTGAAGAGTGGAACTAAAACTAAAATGTTTGACTGTCTTATAAATATCGGTTTCTCTGGCCTACTATTGTAAAATAGACACTTGAGTTGGATAGAAAGGAATGTTGGGAAACATAATTACAGAAATTTTGTAAGCCCATCTTTAGCCTATAATTGATTGGAATACCTAAAAGGGGTTCTGCAACTTGCCCAGTGAAATAGGCTTTCTGCTGGACCTTTGCAGTATATAGACCCTTAGGTGGAATCCTGAGGACCATCCAGAACCTTCTGAGGTGGGGCATTCCCACTTGAAAGGATAAGCGGACCAGCCTGGAACAGCTAGAGCTACAGAAGATACATCTTCAAAGAAAGATCATCAGGAAAAACCCAAAACAAAAATGGCACTATGACTGGTTACTACAAGAATAAGCAAGTTGTTCACTGGGAAGCCATCAATGCAAGCAATCAAATTCCTTCAGGACAAACCCCCCTCTAAGACTGAAACTCAAAGGGAACACATAAGCAGGCATGTAAGCTTGCTGACAACAACATTGGTCTACTGGTAAGTGGAAGAGGGGGAAAGGCAGCAATGAAGAAATGGGCTGAGTTCAACCACATTCCATAGATTCCCATTGACCTGGAGATGAGAGAGAGAAGAGGAAGGGCTGGTTGGTCCAAAGTGTGGTGAACCTATGAACAGAGACATAACCAAAGAGGGCTAGAACTGAGAGTGAAGCATCCAGATGATAAAGAGTGAGAGGAGATGCTCAAGAACATCTAAACTTGCAGATAGTACCCATTTGACCTAGCCTCAATGGCTTGATAATCAGAACTTGACTAGAGGAAGATTAAAAAAAGAAGAAGAAGAAGAAAACAATTTTTGATAAAGGAAACAAGGGTAAATTGCTAGAATTTGATGTACTTGACCTATACTCATGGAGGTGGTAACTCTAAGTATCAACAGAGATGGGGATAAGATGCTTATGATTCAATAGTGAATAATTGTTATCATGACTAATTGTGACTGTCACAATTGTAAAGGTAGAAGTTTTGTAACAAAAACAGGGGAGTGGTTAATCTTACAGTTCAGAAACAGAGGACCCTAGGACCATCAAGGGAGAAGAGCACAAGCAGAATGCGAGACCTTAACCAGAGAAGCAGCGACACCAGAGATGGAGGCAGAGATGAGGATATGGAGACAGGGAGCAGCTGAGGACTCTAAATTCATGGGAAGAAAGAGACTAATAGATGGCGGCCAGGAGGCAGACTTTCAGAATATGTCCTTTGGTGGTGCAAATTATTAAATATGCTTGAATTTTAAATAAAAGAGCTAAAGTGAATAGGGAGAAATACTGTTGACTGATGATGGTACAGGGAAGGAATTATAATCATTGTAATGAAGCGTATAATTTGTTGAATGTAAAACTGTAAACTTTCACTCAATCCACAATAAAAACCTTTAAAAAAAAAACCCACAAAAAGACTCAAAAGTATGAGAAAGACCAGGTTTATTGGTCTTAAAAAGACAAGAGGAACCTAACATTATGGCTCTGAACATATTGGGAACTTATCCTTATATCTGAAGCTCAATTTTCAGCCAAGTGGTAGATAGATATATAGGAGAAAAAACAAACTAGTAAGGTTTGCTCACAATGAAATCCACTACTCGTCTGTCATCAGAATCTGGTGGCTTGCACATTGCTGTAATTATGGAAGCTATATTTTAGCTAAGCAAGACTGTAGAAGAAGTGATGCATTTGAGTTATGGTGTTGGAGGAGAATATTGAAAGTATCACGGGCTGCCAAAAGAACAAACAGATCTGTGTTGGAAGAAGTACAGCCAGAGTGCTCCTTGGAGGCCAGGATGGCCAGACTTCATCTCTCATACTTCAGACATATTGTCAAAAGGAACCAGTTTCTGGAGAAGGGTATCATGTTTGGTAAGGTGGAGCATCAGAGAAAAAGAGGAAGACCCCCATGAGATGTACTGGTCAAGTGGCAGCATAAATCGGCTCAAGCGTGGCAACAATTGTGACGTTGACCCAGGACTGGGCAGTGTTTAGTTAAGTTCTGTTGTGCATAGGATCTCTGTAAATCAGTACTGACTCGATGGCATCTAACAACAACAACATATTTTAAACACCAGCAGGGTCACCCATGATGAAAAGGTTTCAGCTGAGCTTCAAGATGAAGACAGGCTAGGAAGAAGAAGAGACAGACTACTTTTGCCTCTTTAGTCACTGAAAACTTTATGAATAGTAGTGGAACACTAATATTCAGACAGCACCAGAATATTGAATATTAAAACATGATGAACAGCACCAGAATATTGTCAGATTTGGTGTCAGAAGATACCCCCTCAGGTTGGAAGTCATTCAAATATGATGGGAAAAGTTCCCCCCCCCCCCCAAAATAGAGTTGATCATGATGACATGAATGGAGTAAAGCTGTCAGGAACTTCATTTGCTGAAAGATCACAACTCAAAATTAGGAGAAACAACTGTAAACATCTAATAAAATAATTACGTGGGCTGTATGAAGTATGAATCTAGGAAAATTGAAAGTTGCCAAAAATGAAATGGAATGCATAAACATCAATATCCTAGGCATTAGTGAGGTGAAATAGGCTGGTATTGGCCATTTGAATCTGACAATCACATGATTTATTAAACTTGGAATGACAAATCAAAGAAGAATGGTATATTCATAATCAGAAATAACATTCAAGATCTATCTTGAAGTACAATGCTGTCTTTGATAGGATAATGCCCATACACCTATAAGGAAGACCAGTTAATACAGCTATTATTCAAATTTATACACCAACCATGAAAGTCAGTGGTAATGAAATTGAAGAATTCTACCAATTTCATCAGTTTGAAATTTATCAAACATGCAATCAAGATGTATTGATAATTACTGGTGAATGGAGTGCAAAGGTTGGAAACAAAGAGGAAGGATCAGTAGTTGGAAATATGGCCTTGGTGATAGAAATGATGCTGGGGATCACGTAATAGAATTTTACATGACCAATGACATCTTCATTGCAAATACCTTTTTAAAACAACATAAAAAATAATTGTGCACATGTACTTCACCAGATGGAATACACAAAAATCAAATTGAAAACATCTGTGGAAAGAATGTGGAAAAGCTTCATATTGTCATTCAAAACAAGGCCAGGGCCAAACTGTGGAACATACCATCAATTGCTCATATGCAAATTCAAACTAAAGCTAAATAAAATAAAACAAGTCCATGAGAACCAAAATAGGACCTTGAATATATCCCACCTGAAATTAGAAGTCATCTCAAGGACAAATTCGATGCATTAGACACTAATGACCAGAGACCAGAAGAGCTGTGAGATGACATCAAGGACACCATTCAGGAAAAAGTAAAAGATCATTAAGAAAACAAGAAAGAAAGAAAAGACCAAAATGGATGTCAGAACAGACTCTGAAACTTGCTCTCCAGGGTGTGGATTCTAAAGCAAATAGAAGAAATGAGAAGGACAAAGAGCTGAGCAGAAAATTTCAAAGAGTAGTTCAATAAGACAGAGTCAAATGTTATAATGAAATGTGCAGACATGGAGTTAGAAATCAAAAAGGAAGAACATGCTCAGCATTTCTCAAGCTGAGGGAACTGATGAAAAAAACGAATGCAAAATTCAAACCTCAACTTGCAAAATTGAAGGTTTCTATGGGCAAAATATTGAATGATGCAGAAATCATCAACTAAAGATGGAAGGAATATGCAGTCACTGTACCAAAAAGAAATGGTCAACGTTCACCAATTTCAAGAGGTAGCATGTGAACAAGAGCCAACGGTACTGAAGGAAAAGGTCCAAGATACACTGAAGTCCTTGGAAAAGAACAAGACTCCGGAACCTGATGGAATATAAATTGAAATCTTTCAACAAACTGATGTGGCACTGGAGACACTCACTCATCTATGCCAAGAAATTTGGAAGACAGTTGGCCAACAGATTGGAAGGATCCATATTTGTCCCCATTCCAAGCAGAAGTGTCCCAATGGAATGCGGAAATCATTGTGCAATATTATTACTATCACATGCAAGTAAAATTTTGCAAAAGATCATTCAAAAATAGCTGCAACAATATATTGAGAGAACTACCAGAGGTTCAAGCTGGATTAAGACTGGGACATTGAGCAAGGGATATTATAGCTGACATCAGATGGATTTGGCTGAAAGCAGGTAATACCAGAAAGATGTTTACTTGTGCTTTATTGACTATGCAAAGGCTTTCGATTGCATGGATAACAACAAGCTATGGAAAACATTGTGGAGAATGAATATTCTGGAATTTTTAATTGTGCTCATGAGGTACCCATACATAGATGGGAGACATTTGTTGTAATGGAACAAGGAAACACTAAAGGTTTAAAATTAGGAAAGATTTGTGCCAGGGTTGTATTCTTTCATCATACTGTATGCTGAGCAAATAATTCAAGAAAGTGGATTATATGAACAAGAATGTGGCATCAGAATTGAAGGAAGACTCTTTAACAACCTGTGATATGCAGATGATATTACCTTGCTTTCTGAAAGTGAAGAGGACTTTAATGATGAAGATCAAAGACCACAGCCTTTGAATTCGGTATAGATTGCACCTCAATGTAAAGAAAACAAAAATCCTCACCACAGAATCAATAAATAACAAGCCCTAACAACCAAGATAAATGGAGAAAAGAATGTAGTTATCAAGACTTCATTTTGCTTAGATCAACCATCAACACTCATGGAAGAAGCAGTCAAGAAATCAAATAACCTATTGCATTGGGCAAATATACTGCACAAGGCCTTGGTTTTTTGTTTTTTTGTTTTTGTTTTTTGTTTGTTTTGCACAAGACCTCTTTAAAGTATTTAAGAGTAAAGATGTCAGTTTGAGGACTAATATGGACTTGACCCAAGCCGTGGTATTTTCAATACCCTCATATGAATTTGAAATTTGGATACTGAATAAAGAAGACTGTAGAAGAATTGATGCATTTGAGTTGTTGGAGGAGAATATTAAAAGTATCATGGACTGCCAGAAGAACAAACAAATCTGTGTTGGAAGAACTACAACCAAAATGCTCCTTTGAAGTTAGGATGGCCAGACCTCGTCTTTCGTACTTTGTGCATATTATCAGAAGGGGCCAGTTCCTGGAGAAGGACATCATACTTGGTAAAGTGAAGGGTCAGCAAAAAAGAGGAAGACCATCATCAAGATGGATTGGCACAGTGGCCGCAGCAATGAGCTCAAGCTTGGCAATGATTGTGAGGTTGGTGCAAGACTGGGCCAAGTTTCATTCTGTTGTTCATAAAGTCACTACGAATCAGTACTGACTTGACAAGACCTAACAACAACAACAAACATGGAATGGTCAACCATTCAAAACCAGAAGAGCAGCATTTAGTGTAGGACAAAATTCAGAAGGGTTGGGAAGGTGGGATGAAAACAAGAATCACAGGAAGTTCAATATGTGATGTTACATGGACATCTCTTATTGCCATAATTGAAATGATTTCTAAAATGCAAAACGATGACATGCTTTGTAACGCTTCAGTGCACACACACAAAAATGTTTTTTTGTTCAGCCTGTTGTACAACCATTCAACTGACATTTTAGACTTGCTGTTGCTGTTATTAAGTGCTGTCAAGTTGATTCCAACTCATAGTGACTCTGCATGGGGATTTTTGAGGAGCAGCTGTCGAGTTTGAACTGCTGACCTTGCAGTTCAAACTGACCTTGCGGTCCAGTGCTTATCCTACAGCACTACACCAGGACTCTGGCATTGTAGAGTGAAAGTAGTCATAGACAATATGTAAACAAAACTGTGTTTTAATAAAAATTTTTTTTTATAAAAACAGGCATTGGGTCTATACCTTGCCCAGAGGTATCATAGTTTGATGAATCTTGCTTTAGTTATATATAATGTCTTGGTTTGACTGTACCAACAAGAATACGTGCAACAAAAGGGAGTCTCTTCTCCACTCATTTTTTTTTTTTTTTTTTTCAAACAGTTTTGCATTTCATCAAATGGCACCAGGTACGGCCTGGAAGATGGCAATGTGCACTTGTTCTTTTTTAAAAAAAAAAAAAAAATGCTTTTGATGACGTGGAGAGATAGAACAGCCTGGGACTCTAGACCCAGAGAGGGAGAGGGGCTATGTGCTGACAACCAGGGGGCAGGCTTGCAAGGTATACCCTTTGGTTGGTTGATGACGCATGGAGGGGATTGTAACCATGGCAATGAAACGATATACGATAGGATGAATGAAAAGCTAATGTTCTCCCATGTAAACTATCACATAATTCACAATAAAACAACAACAACAAAAAAACAAAGTAAGGAAAGAAATAAAATCATATAGAATTAAGGATTGTTCCTTGAAAAGGTGGAATAAATGTTTGGGAACTAAGCAATAATTGTTCACTGTGGTATGGCGCTGTAGGATAAGCACTCAACCACAAGGTCGGTTTGAACCTCAAGGTCAGCAGTTTAAACTCAACAGCCACACCTTGGAAATCCTATATAGGGTTGCTGTGGGTTGGACTCAATGGCACTTAACAACAACATAACAACTCTGCAGTTGTTTGTAATCTCTTCTTAACTAGTCTGTGTTACCAGTTAAAATTGAAGGGAAATCTATTTAGCATCCTTGCATGTGTTCTCAGCTTTTTTGGTTGCCATGTAATTCTTTGTTTGGGTGGATGTAAGACTGAGCCACTGTGCAGGACAGGCTGACTCCATTGCCATGGACTGTCCTCCCTGACTGGGTTATTAGTCTGTCAGTGCTTGTCCATTCTCTCCCAGCGCCACCCGCCCCCTTCCCAACGTGATTGATCTTGTTAAACCGTCTCTAAATTGCTCATTCTAGGGAAGCACTCTAAAAGCAACAGACCTTGTTGATGCTACTTAGAAAAATATTTCATTATCTAATGTCTCTTCTAGCCATAGTCTGTAACACCTACCAAACAACATTTCTGCCCAGCTGGGTCTGGGTAAGAGAAGGTGGGGAAAGATGCTGATAGGATGACATAATTTAGGATGACATAATTAATCTGGGATGTTAGCAGAATTAACTGTAATTGTAAAAACTGAATGTTAGCATGGGTTTAAAGTAAGCCATCTCAGAAGCAGGAAAGGAGATCTCACTACCAACAAAGAAGAATGAGGAATATAGCACGTCTTTTGGATCCCGAGATCCCTGTGCATTGAACTTCTTCAACACAAGGATAGAGCTGTGTCACCAGAGGGGTAACAGAGGAGCAAGAGCAGCAGCAGCAGCAAAACCAAGAACCACAGCACAAGACAAAGCAGTGAACTTTCCAGACCACGGAGCAAGTAAAGCTGAGTAACTGTGGACAGGAAACGTGCTCGTAGAGTGGGATGCCTCCATGCACTTAAGTGGGGGAGCTAGGTTTGCTGACTCATGGAGCTAGAGTCAAGTTCCTTCAGGCTGAGGCTTAAGGTGCAGTGGGTGTGTCCTGTGGGCATTTATCAGCAGCTGACTGGAACAACTGTGCCTGAGGACTTCTGACCCCGAATTGTATGTAACATGTTAATTTCCCTAATAAATCCCATAATTGTGGGAAAAAAAAAAAAAAAAAAGTGTAGCTGAGTTAGTAAAGAATGTCTGTCTTGAGATTAGGTTCTTCTAAAGAATTATCTATATGAAATCAAGCAAGCAGAGCAACTGGGAAAATTTGAGCAGAAGCTTAGGGGTCAGTGAGTTTATGTTAATGGCAGAGGAATCATTCAGAAAAGGCGGGTCTGAATGGTTGTCCAACTTGAAGAATATAATCAATATCACTGAAATATACATCTAGAAATTGTTAGATTCGTGTCTGTTTGGCTGTGTATATTTTCAACAACAACAAAAAGAATTTTTTTTTAATGCCTCCGACCACAGGAGTTCACATTCTAATGGTAGAACCTCCTTCTGTGGCATTTGCTAGGACTTACTGATTTAGCCTTGTTGAGTTAGATCACTAGTGTGTCAGTGACTGCCTATTTATGAATTTGGGTCCAAGATTAGCCTGCAAAAGTACCTGGGAAAGGAAGTGGTTACTTAGTACTATCTTTGTAGGCTTCTTTAATCATCCTACAAAGCACAGCATAGGAGAGAAAGATAATTATTTGCCTAGGGAGAAGGGAGCAATCAGAAGATAAGTTCTGTGTTAGCAAGAACATCCATACATAAAGTTACTTATTGTTCCAAGGGGAATTATCCATTCCTTCACTCAACGTATCTGCAGTGTTCCAGGTTAGATACAGGCACTGAAGAAATGGGGAAAATACGGTCTGGTTTCTACCTTTGAGGAGTTCTGGTGATACAGTGGCTAAATGCTTGACTACTAACTGAATAAACTGAAATCTTGGGAGTTCAAATCCACTAGTTACTCCATGAGAGAAAGATATGGCAGCTTGCCCAAAAAGAGATTTACAGCTTTAGAAACACTAAGGAAGAATTCTACTCTGCCCTATAGGATTGCTATGTGTCAGAATTGGCTCAAGGGCAACAGATTGGTATCTGCTCTTGAAAATCTCAATCAGAGGAGACAGATTTGTTAAATTGCTATCATAAAAGCTATGCAGAATATTATGAGAGCACAGGGAAGTGAGGGGTTAATTGTGTCTGTAAGGGAAATCTACATATACATGCTTTTAAGATGGGTTTTGAAGAGTGAGTAGGAGTTTTCCAAGCAGAGAAGCATAAAAGATATGTCAAATAGAAGGAAGCATGTGTGCAACACTATAGTCATGAGTGATCACTTTCCATTTGAATGAAGCCTGGACCTTGTCAGGGAGCATCACTAAAGGCAGGTATTGTCTCCATTCATACATGCCAGCTGTGGAACTATGTGCTTGCTATTTTCACTACTGAAATGATCCTCCCAAAGATAGTCACATAGCTTGCTCCCTTGATTCCTTTAGCTCTGTCCTCAAATGTCAACTCCTGAAAGAGATTTTCACTGATCACCATGTTTATAATAGCACCCCTACTCCTGTCTCATGGTTCCTTTGCCCAGTTTTATTTTCTTCTTGATACATATCATCTAACATATACTGTACGTAATTGGGTATTTTGTTTGTGTCTCTGGATGTAAATGCCAGGAAAGCAGGAACTTTGATAATTACATTGATAATTACTGGTGATTGGAATGCAAAAGTTGGGAATGAAGGAGGATTGGGTTGGAAAACAATGGTCTTAGTGAAGAAAACGAACTGGAGATTGCTCGATAGGATTTTGTAAGACCAATGACTTATTCCTTGCAAATGCTTTTTTCAACAACATAAAGAGCAACTATACATGTGGACCACACTGAACGGGATACCAGGAATTAAATTGGCTACATCTGTGGAAAGCCATGATTAAGAAGTTCAGTGTCATCAATCAGAACCAGATAAGGGATTGACTCTGGAAAAGATCATCATTAGCAAGTTCAAAGTGAAGCTGAAGAAAATTAAAACAAGTCCATGAGAGCCAAAGTATGACCTGGAGTATAAAAACAGTTTTGTTTTGTTTTTTTTAAACGTTTTTTTTGTCATGATTTGCTGCAAATTTACAGAGCAAACTAGTTTTAAACCATTCATATATATTTTGCTTTATGATATTGATTGCAGTGCCCACAACGTAAAAGCACTCATCCCATGTCCTCCCTGTGTTTTCCTTTTCCATTCATCCTTCTTTACTATCCCTTCCTGCCTTCTAAACAAATGCTGCCCTTTTGACCTCATAGGAGCGATCCTTCTAAGGAGTGCGTACCTCTCTGGTGTTATTGTTCACATTATCGTGCAGTCTGGTGTTTGGTTGAAAGTTAAGTCATATGGGTGAGTTCAGTTCTAAGTTTGAAGGGTGTTAAGAGTTATAGTCTCGGGGGTCCACTGTCCCTATCCAACCAATAAACCTGGCCTTTTTTATGATTTGGAGTTTGGTTCTGTAGTTTTCTCCCACTCTATCCAGGACCCTCTATTGTGACCTCTTTCAGAGTGGCTAGTAGTGGTAGCTGGGGAGCTTCAACTTCAGGGTTGTGTATGCTGAGGTTCGCTTGGACCATTAGTCCCTGGACTAATTGTTTTATGCATCTTTGATTTTCTTTCACTCTTTGCCTTTCCGTATAAAGTTAGTGATTGGTCTTTCCATCTCTTTATAGAAATGGAATCTGTATCATGTCTTACATGAATTTAGAGACCATCTTAAGGATAGCTGTGGTGCATTAAATATTAATGATCAAGAATCAAACAAATTATGGAATGACATTGAGGACAGCATACATGAAGAAAGCACTGGACTTCAAGGCTGGTTTGAACTGCAAGGTTAGAGCTTCAAACTCACCCACAGCTCCTCAGAAACCGTATACGGAGTCACTATAAGTCAGAGCTGACTTGATGGCACACAACAACAACAAATAAGAACAATGTGTCAGGATTGGAGAAAACTCATTAATAACGTGTGCTATGAAGATAACACAATCTTGCTTGCTGAAAGTGAAGAGGATTTGACAAACATCAAAAACTCGAGCTTTCAGTATGGATTACACCTCAACATAAAACAAAAATCCTCACAACTGAACCAGTAAGTAACAGCATGTTAAACAAAGAAATACTTTAGTTGTCAAGGATTTCATTTTAGTTGGATCCATATTCGATTACAGGAGTCCTGGTGTGGTGCTGTGGGTTAATGCACCAGACTGCAAAGTCATTTGAACTGCAAGGTTGGTGGTTCAAGCTCACCAGTCGTTCCTTGGAAACCCTGTATAGGGTCGCTATTGGTCAGATCCGACTCAATGGCACTTAACAGCAACAACAATAATTGATTCCTATCGAAGCAGCAATCAGGAAACAAGCAAATGTATTACACTGGGAAAATCTGCTGCAATAGACTTCTTTAAAGGTTAAAGAGCGAAGATGTCTTTGAGGACTAAGATGCACCTGATGCAAACCATTTCATTTTCAATTACCTCATATGCATGTGTGAATGCTGGGCAATGATCTTACTCAGTAAGACTGAGTGAGAATTGGTGCCTTTTGAATTATGGAATTGGTGAAGGATATCGAATATACTCTGGACAGCCTAAAGAATGAACAACTTTGTCTTGAGAGAAGTATAGCCAGAATGTTCCTTAGAAACCAGGATGTTACGACTTTGTCTTGAATACTATGACATGTTATCAGAAGGGACCGATCTCTAGACAAAGACATCATGTCTGATAAAGTGGGGAGTCTGTGAAAAAGAAGAAGACCCTGAAGAAGATGGATTAACACTGTAGCTAAGATACTAGGGTAAAATATAGCAATGACTGTGAGGATGGAGCAGGGCTGGGAAGTGTTTTGTTCTATTGTACACAGGGTCACTATTAGTTGGAACTGACTTGATGGCACCTAACAACAACAATCTCTGCTTATCTCCCTAGGGACTTTATACTGTTGTTGTTTTATGCCGTGGAGTCTGTACTGACTCATAGTGACCCTGTATAGGGTTTCTGAGGCTGTAAATCTTTACAGGAGCAGAAAGCCTCATCTTTCTCTTGTGGAACTGCTGGTAGTTTCGAACTGCTGACCCTGAGGTTAGCAGCCCAATTTGTAACCACTATGCTACCAGAGCTCCTTAGGGACTTTATAGGAGCCAGGATAAGGCATTCTTTTCCAGGCAGGCTTCTGGCTTCTCTCTTCTTCATGTGTTCTGTAAGCAGAATGCACTGTGGTCTTGAGGATTTCCCTGGAAACTCTCTAAGTCCTTTGCTACAATTCATAGGCCCTGGGAGGTGAAGAGGTGCAAGTCTGGGAATGGAGTGAGGCAAGTGTGATACCCGACATACCACATTTAAGGAGGCATTTACTCTTAAGCGCTGGATCTGCACATACATTTCAAGAACCTGAGATTCTGTGCCCCTTGAATATTGTGTCATCTGTTCTTCCCTTGCTGCATCCCATTTCTAGCCTAATAGGAGGTTAGTTGGTCCAACAATGACACATACTAGAGGTCAATACCTGGCTTAGAAGGGAATCTGGAATAGCCTAAATTCAAGTAACAAAAGAAATAATTGGCCTAGAAGGTAGAGGTCTTAAGGAAAGAGCAGAGAACGGAGGCAGGTTTCCAAGTCCAGGATCTTATTTCAGGGACTAATTTAACCTCATCTCAGGTTCTCCTAGCTGCCCACATCTGCACTCAGTTCTGCCCCTGTTAACCCTACAGATTAAGCCTGATCTTATGCCCAGACCAGTGAGTACATTGGACATGTAGGACTGAATAATAGCCTTAGCCCACTTCTGCTCTTGCTGGACATAGTAAGCATCTTTGAACTGTACACTGTGTCCTTCGAACTGTACACTGTGTCCTTCTTGGAGATTTCTGCTGAGCTTCTTCTGTCTCCTCTTCTTAGTTGTCCTGCCTGAGGATGCTAAGGCTCAGGGCCAAGCTTTGGCTTAACTGGAGGCCTACACCTGACTCCTTATCTTGAAAGCAGGAGCTGTTATCCTTGGGTCATCCCTCCTGAGCATGGAAGGGAACCAGCCTGGCCCTGGATGACAAGATGCCCCTTTCCAGGACATGCCTCCCTCTGGGAGCTGTCCTACTTACACTTTTCTTTGTTGGCTAGTGACTTTGAAATCTCTCAGACTCTGAATCTCACCAGTCTCAGAGGTCAGACTTTACCTTGACTGTGTCCAGTATCAAGCCAGAGTTCACTGCAGGCTATACCTAGCCTGGGGCATTGCTAACAGAACCCTGTTACACCTGGGCATGAAAAAGAGAGTCTGGTCACATCAGAGCAGAGAATGGGGAATATCAGGCAGGAATGAGGATAAGCAAAACAATAGTAGGCAGTTGCTAGTTGTGCTTGGGATAGAAGGGGCAGCTGATGTCTAAAATTGCTTCTAATGTGATTTCTGTTGCTACTACCCAAAGGGACCTCAATGAGAACAGAAAATAAATCATTTAACCCTTATGGTAATCTTTCAAAGGCAGATTTCTTATTCCCATTGTACAGATGTGGAAATTGAGGTTTGGAAAGGTGAAGTAGCTTGGATCAAAGAGATGGAAAGTGCTTAGTCTGACCCACAATGTTGTTTCTCGACTTTACACATTGACCACCCTGAAGTCTATATTGGGGCAATTTAAGCCCCAGGATCTCTAAGGGAAGTTTAGCACACTGGACTTGCTCTTGTCCTTACCTTGTCATTCCAGAGGAAGACAATGATGGCTTGGTGCACGCATGCAAATGACATTCAGTTTCTCGCCGCCGGATCCCTGAGCACAAGCACTTGTTGTTCATTTCTATAAATGTTAACATATCAGGATGTATTTTGACATGCTACTAAGATAAGTGCTAGAGCTGACAATAATAATGTATAATTTATGTCTCTCATATTACCTTCCCATCACTGTGCTTACATTATTACATAAATTAGTTTAATGTATCTGACATTCATCAGATAATTTAAGCATTTGTTCTTTTGTCTCTGTCTCTTTCTTGGCAGGCTTTTAGGCTGGAGATCATGGTACCATTTTGGCACTGATTTCAGGGAACTCTGAGAAAGTTATGCAAGACTTTCCTCAGACAGCATTTTGTTGTTGCTAAGTGCTGTTGAGTCAGTACCCACTCATAACAAAATATGCACAACAGGAAATCACACTGCCCAGTCCTGTGCCAATCTCAAAATATGCTTGAGCCCATTGTTGCTGCCACTGTGCCAGTCCATCTTGTTTGGAGTCTTCCTCTGTTTTGTGGACCCTCTGCTTTACCAAGCATGATGTATTTCTCCAGGGATTGGTCCATCCTGATAATATGTATGAGAAACGAATTCTGGTCATCCTGGCTTCTAAGGACCATTCTGGGTGTACTTTTTTCTATATACATTTGTTTGTTTTTCTGGCAGACCATGGTACTTTTAATATTCTCCTCCAACTCCATAACCCAAATGCATAAATTCTTCTATGATCTTCTCTATTCATTGTTCAACTTTCACATACATAAAAGGTTATTGAAAATACCATGGTTTGGGTCAGGCATACTTTAGTCCTCAAACTGATAACTTTGTTCTTTAAAGGGGTCTTGTGCAGCAGATTTGCCTTATTACAACACATCATTTGATTTTTTAACTGCTGCTTCCATGAGTGTTGATAGGTGAACCAAGCAAAATGAAGTCTTTGACAACTTCAATCTTTTCTTCATTTATCATGATGTTACTTGTTGGTCCAGTGGTGAGGATTTTTGTTTTTTGTTTTTTGTTTTTACATTGAGATACAATCCATACCAAAAGTTGTGCTCTTGGATCATCATCAGTAAGTATTTTAAGTCCTCTTCACTTTCAGCAAGCAAGGTTATGTCATCTACATACTGCAGGTTGTTGAGTCTTCCTCCAATCCTGATGCCATGGTCTTCTTCATATAATTCAGTTTCTCAGATTATTTGCTCAGCATACAGATTGAATAAGTATGGTTAAAGAATACAACCGTGGCACAAACCTTTCTTTATTTTAAGCCATTCAGTGTCCCCTTGTTCTGTTCAAATGACTGACTCTTGGTCTACGCACTGGTTCCTCATGAGCACAATTAAGTTTTCTGAAACACTTTTTCTCCACATGTTGTCTATAGCTTTTCATGGTCTACATAAATGAAAGCCTTTGCATAGTCAACAAAGCATAGGTAAACATCTTTCTGCTGTTCTCTGCTTATAGTCAAGATCCATCTGACTTAAACAGTGATATCCCTGGTCCCATGTCCCCATCTGAATCCATCCTGAACCTCTGGTATTTCCCTGTCAATGTACTGCTGCAGCTGTTTTTAAATTAATCAAAAACAGATTGCATAGAGGAAATTTACTTTCCATGCAAGGGAATGGATCACAGGATGCAAAGAACCCTTTGAAAGAAGTACTCCCATTTGAGGTAGATTGTAAAACCAGCCACAAATTCTTCCCCTTCCTGTATTCATGACTTTGTAGCATAACATTGTATCTTTACCATTTTGGAGGTGAGTCTACCTCTCCATCTTTTAGATCTAGGCTTGGCCACATATCTGGCTTTGGCCTGTGGAGTATTAGCAAACGTGTACACAGTGATTTGCCCTCTCTTGTGGCATTAGAAATCTCTTGTTGTTGTTGTCAGGTGCCATCGAGTCGGAACCGACTCATAGTGACTCCATGCACAGCAGAACGAAACAATGTTCGATCCTGGGC
>NW_006408601.1:4929788-4930304 GCF_000296735.1 Chrysochloris asiatica
TTCTTAGTCTTTTACAGTAGTGGTCCTATGCAATATTTCTACTTTTGTGACTGACTAATTTCACTCAACATAATGTCCTCAAGGTTCATCCATTTTATGCAGTGGCTTGCAGCTTCCTTGTTATTCTTCAAGGTAGGATAATATTCCATTGTGTGTATGTACCACAGTTTATTTATCCATTCTTCTGTTGATGGGCACTTAAGCTATCTCCCTCTTTTTGCTATTGTAAATAGTGCAACTGTGAACATTGGTGTGCATATATCTACCCGTGTTATGGTTCATATTTCTTGTGGGTAAATACCAAGTAGAGGAATTTCTGGATCATAAGGTATTTCTATTTCCAACCTTCTGAGGAAGCGCCATCTTGCTTCCCAGAGAGGTTGGACCATTTTGCAATCCCACCAGCAATGCAGGAGTGTCCCAGTCTCTCCACATCCCCATCAGCATTTATTGTCCTCTACTTTTTTGATCTTTGCTGTTATTGCTGGTGTGAGATGATATCTCATTGTTGTTTTG
>NW_006408601.1:4930404-4941161 GCF_000296735.1 Chrysochloris asiatica
AGATGGCGGCTCCTGGAACAGCTGAGTGTCTTGATCCAGAAAATAATGACTTTCTGGATTCTCCTGCAATTTCCCCAGCTATAAACCCCCCGAACCTCCAAACATACCTTTATATAGAAATCTCTAATCACTGTTATGTGACGGAGTCCCAGATGGTCTGCTGGATTAGGAACTCCATGGCCCAATTTTCTCCTTTGTTCCTGCTGATACTCAGTCAACTGACAGACTTGTGAATGAAGCCATTGCTAGCTGACTATAGCCACATGAACGATCCCA
Source organism: Chrysochloris asiatica (assembly GCF_000296735.1). Taxonomy (NCBI): domain Eukaryota; kingdom Metazoa; phylum Chordata; class Mammalia; order Afrosoricida; family Chrysochloridae; genus Chrysochloris; species Chrysochloris asiatica. The sequence continues at coordinate 4,930,681 of NW_006408601.1, forward strand.
TTAGGGACTAGCAGAAGAACCACCCAGCTGATTCCAGCCCAAATTGCTGATCCACAAATTCTGTGTGAATACTTTTGCTTTAAGTCAGTAAGTCTGGGGGTGATCTATTACTTTATAACTGATGACAATCAGAAAACTGAGCCTACTTAATATGGGAATTCTTGTTATACTTGTAAGAGAAGAGAAAGGATTATTTGTTGAGTTCCTATTATGTCCCAGGAGTCCTGATATGGTGTTGTGGAATAAAGCACAGATTGGTTTGAACCACAGGGTGGTGATTCTAACTCACCAGCAGCTCCTTGTAAAACTCTATACAGAGTCACTATGAGTGGAAATTGAATCAAGGGCATTTAACAGTAACATTATGCCCCAGAGCTAGGCTAGGTACATACATGTATAGTATCTCTTTTGATCTTTACACTGGATTATTATTTTCTTTGACATCCACAACAATCAAGTAGGTATATTATTAACATTGCTTTATAGGAAAGGAGGCCTGAGATTCAAAACATTTAGGCTATTTTCCCAAAGTCATGAAGCTAGTAAGAGGTAAAACCAAGATTCAAACTGAGATCTGTCTGTGTAAACACCCTAATGCTAATTTCAAAAAGGAGAAGAAAAGTTTGAACTGATTAATTTGAGTTTGTATTTTCAGCCCAGATCAGCAGCATCCCTAGAAGAGCTCCAAGTGTTGGATATGATGTGATGATTGATATATATGATGGTTGCTTGTAAGAGTTTTGTTTTGTTTTTAACTTACATCATTTAATTACCTTAGTCTTGTGGAGTTGGTATTATGATTTCTGTTTCCTAGATGAGGCAAATAAGATTTTGAGACATGAAGGAATTTTCTGAAGGTAAACAAAGAAACCAGTACTTGGTCTCCAAATTCCTGAATCCAGATCCTGCCCCAAGACAGGCCATCTATCTTCCCAGTTTTCCCAGGGAACTCCAGGCTGGATGCTTTTGCTCCCAGTGGTCTCATCATTGATAGAGAATAAAACAATATTCTTAGAGATACAACCTCTTTTCATAACCTAATAGGTCTCAGATACAAATATGGCATGGTCCCAACTCTCACAGGGTTCTCTTTCCATTGGAAAGACTATACTCTAAAATGTATTAAATCCAGGTCTCCACAGGGCTTCTGTGGGATAGAGCATCATCACGTAAAAAATGTATCGGCACCTCTTTTTCAAGTGATGCTGACACATGTCCACTTAAATAAATCAGCATGTCCATTCCCACAGTCAACGCCTGTGACTGATAGGGTCACATGGGGCCCCTCCAAAGTACATCGCCCTGTTTTCATGTTCACAAGTGTTAAGGAGCTAAGATTAATACATGCAATGTCTAGTTATTGACAGAGATGTGAAGGAGCTAATAGGATTTGTAAATTGATATAAAATTTGGGAGAAGGCAATGTGGATTATATGAAAAACTCTGGAAAGTTATAGACTAAAGTGTTATTAAAGGCTACTTCTGTTGGAGAGACTAGGAAATGATCAGCATTTAAATTTTTTCTCCTCTATGTTTCAATTTTCCTCTGTAGTCTTTATTGGTGGTATCATGTTTTTGTGGCAAAAATAAAAGACAGAAAAGCCATATTAAACAGCATTCAGTAATTTAAATAATTTTTTCCACAATATCTGCTTACCAAAACCTGGTAATCTGGGCAATGCCCAAACTCTATTTTAAGTTCAGTTGAATAGTAAACACAGACCTAAAGAAGAGAGGGATAGGAGAAACACTATCAAGGGTAGGGTTGTTGTTGTTGTTAAGTACTGTTGAGTCGGTTCTGACCCAGAGTGACCCTGAACAGGGTTTCTGAGGCTGTAAATCTTTATGCCTCATTCTAACCACACATCCGGAAGCTTTCTAGGTTTCTTAGAGTTCATGTTATCTCTTCTTTCGATTCAAAACAGATCTGACCATTGTTTAAGTAAAAAGAAGAGGTTTTGGTGCGAGGCACACAAGGGCCCAAATCCTCCTCTCTTATTACCTGACTGACAATAGGCAAATCACTTGTCTGAACATCTACTCCTCTGTCTGAATGTGGATAAACTACCCACCTTGCAGTGTTGAGCCAACCAGATGTTATATTCATAAAGCTTTGAGAAAAGCACCAGACCTATAGTAGGTGCTCAATCTATTATTTTTTTTCTGTTGTTTTGATGTTTTTATTATTACCTAAAGGCACTAGAAAAGTGAGGCTAATATGCTCATTGCTTCTGTTGAACAGATTGAATCCGTAATAGAAATGGAGTGGTGGTGTGTCATGTGAGGTATGGGTTGGAGTGCGGTAGGCATGCCTGGTGTTTCCCCATTGCTGGATTGGATGGCTTCTAGTAGCTCTGAAGTCCTACAGTTCCAGGAAACTGTAGGAGGAAGTGACTGGTCCAAATGAGATAGTGGCAAAGTGGGAATAAGACTTGGCTGTTGCTCCATATGTGGGCATCAGGCCTCTGGGAAGGATGAGTGCATCTGGAGAGGAAATGCAAGTTCTCAGTGAATGGCCAATGCCATCCATCCTTCCCTGAATGGGAGCTGTCTTCTTGGTCTGATGTTCCTGACCACAGCAGCAGGTGAATGCTGGAGCTGATTGTCAGGCTCTTCCTTCAGGACCAATGGAAGCCTCTCTCTGAGTCCTTTCTGAAAGGCTTTGGGGAGGAAATGATTGGGGGAGGAAATGATTGGGCAGCATTTCCCAGAGAGGCTTTGTGGAGGCAGGGGACAGATGCAGTAGGAGCTCCTTAAATATGCAGAGGGAGTAGCTGCCTTTGATCTCTCCAGTGGCCCAAGCAGCCACTCTGTGCTGAGCAGGAGCTTGCCTGTGTGCCTCAGGGTGGCATGTGTATGTGAGTTAACAAGTAAATGAGAGTAGACTGGACTCAGACATGTGAATCCAGGTATGTGTGCATATATGTGTACATATACTCACTGCACTAAAGATTTCTATGTGCACATATGCAAGCATGTGGTTCCCTGTGCATATGTCTGTATACATGTTCCTGTCTCAGGGTGTATGTCTGGGAATTACCAAGTTGTGTATAAGCTTTGTGGTTTGTGGAGCTGAGCACATGTTTGCATATTATTTCATCTGGAATGTCTGTATAACACAAGCTATTTTCTGTCCAATAATCACAATATTGGGCAATGAATTATTTCTCTTCCTTATTCATATTACTGCTGGAGCCACCCTAATGGCACAGTCTGAACCTGCCTCCTGGCAAAATTCAATTTCTCAGGGAATGAGCCAATTTACAAAGCTTTGACTCACCTGGTCATACATACTCACGGAATCCAGTGGTAGAATGTATTACTGTTCACAATATTCACTGTTCTTTCTTACTTGCCCAAGAATGCAGATATGACCAAAAGACTTCCTTGAGCTAATGGATGGGGATTCAGGTGACACATCCCATTTGAGCAGAACTTTTCAGAAACATTGAACGCCTTGCTATCTCTTCTCCTTTCCCTCTGCTGTTCAGATAAGATGGTTCTATCCCCTTGGGTTCCAGAAAGGGGCCATCTTGGAGCAGAGCCATCACCAGACCATGAGAAACATGAGCCAGAAGTTCAAAATAAACTTTATGATAAAACATGAAATAAATCTGTGGAAGTGAGCCAGGGAATTTTAGGTTTTTGTTACCATAATTTCACTTACTGATGAAGTTCAAAAAGCACACAGCCTTCGGTATGGATTACGTCTCAATGTAAAGAAAACAAAATCCTCACCACTGGACCAATAAACAACATTCTTATCAACGGAGAAAAGATAGAAGTTGTCAAGGACTTTATTCTTCTTGGATCAGCTATCAACACTCACAGAAGCAGCAGTCTAGAAATCAAACGACGTATTGCATTAGGCAAATCTGCTGCACAAGACCTTTTTAAAGTGTTGAAGAACAAAGATGTCATCTTGAGGACTAAGGTGCGCCCGACCCAAGCCATGGTATTTTCAATAACCTCATATGCATGTGAAAGCTGGACAGTGCATAAGGAAGACTGTAGAAGAATTGTTGCATTTAGGTTATGGTGTTGGAGTAGAATTAAATATTAATTATTAAAAGTGCCATGGGCTGCCAAAAGAACCAATAGATCTGTTTTGGAAGAAGTGCAGCCAAAGTGCTCCTTGGAGGCCAAGATGGCCAATCTTCGTCTCTCATACTTTGGACATAATGTCGGAGGGACCAGTCGCTGGAGAAGGATGTCATGTTTGGTAGGGTGGAGGGTCAGAGAAAAAAGAGGAAGACCCCCAACGAGATGGATTGGTCAAGTGGCAGCTTCAATAGACTGAAGCGTGGCAACAGTAGTGATGTTGGCCCAGGATTGGGCAGTGTTTCGTTCTGCTGTGCATAGGGTCGCTATGAGTTGGTGCCAACTCGATGGCACCTAACAACAACAACAACAAAAAGCTGAAACAGATGAGCATAGAGATCAATTATTATTTTTTAAGGGTTTTCAGTCTTGGAACCAGGAAGTACTCATCTATCTGTGGATATCTGAGGGCAGATATGTTTAAGAAGTATGTGACAATGTTTCCTATGCATGGCTACACACATATTTTGTATGTGACACTGACACAGACAGAGAGAAATACAATTGACAAAAAGGGTCTTGAAGTCGATAAAGTTCATTGTCCTCAGTTCGGTTGTTCCTGAGGTACAGCAATATCCCTGTTCTGCCCCAGCTTCATTGTTCCACTTTGATTCTGTAAGCAGCACATTCTCCATTTAATTAAAGCCAATATGTATTGGGTTTCTGTTGCTTTCAATCAAAACACTAATATAATAACACATGCATTTGTATAACTATGGTGGTGGTGGTTATGTGCCGTGGAGTCAGAGCTGACCCATAGCGACCCTGTACAGGGTTTCCAAGGCTGTAAATCTTGATGGGAACAGAAAGCTTCATCATTCTCTCGCGGAACAGCTGGTAGTTTCAAACTGATGACCTTAAGGTTCTCAGCCCTATTCGTAACCAATACGCTACCAGAGCTCTTTTGTATAACTATATAAATGTACATATTACATTACTGGAGTGCTGGAGTATGCTTATCCTGGTAATGGTATGTAACCCTATGGTATGCTGATGGTGTGTCTTTACAGGTGTGTGCCTGAGTTTTTTGACAAATAGTAGTTGTTCAATAAATACTTTCTGAATGTATATACAGTACCACACAGAGTGTGACCATGCTTGTTGCACAACCAGTTACTCAGAAAGAACCCTGTGTGGAGGAGTGGTTGGTTTTGCATGACAATGTTATGGTTTTGCTAGGACATCTCCTAGCTATACTGGGATTCTGGGTGGTGATTATTTTCATGCCTCTATTCTTCCCAATGTATGATTGTAGCCATTTCTGTATTACCTTTAGCAAAACTTTACTCGCTTGAGATATCAAAGAGATAATCCAATGATTTCCTCATTCTGTTGGGTCACCTCTCTTTGGAATGGGCACAAATATGGATCTCTTCCAATAGATCTGTTTTGGAAGAAGTGCAGCCAGAGTGCTCCTTGGAGGCCAGGATGGCTAAGCTTCGTCTCTCATGCTTTGGACATATTGTCCGGAGGAAACAGTCGCTGGAGAAGGATGTCATGCTGGGTAAGGTGGAGGGTCAGAGAAAAAAAGGAAGACCCCTAACGAGATGGATTGGCCAGGTGGCATCACTGATGGACTCAAGTGTGGCAGCGTAGTGAGGTTGGCCCAGGATCGGACATTGTTTTGTTCTGCTGTGCATGGGGTCGCTATGAGTCGGTTCCGACTTGATGGCACCTGACAACAGCAACATTCTTCCCAAAGGATTTACATGTTGAGTTTACAGCCTGTACCTTGGACTTCTACCTAACTTGATCTCATTCACCCTAGCTCCCTTGATGATGGTGGTGGTGGTGGTGTGCCACAGAGTCAGATCTGACTCATAGGGACCCTGTGTAGGATTTCTGAGACTGTAAAGCTTTACAGGAGAAGAAAGCCTCATCTTTCTCAGCTGGTAGTTTAAAACTGCTGACTGTGAGATTAACAGCCTGACTAGTAACCACTACACCACCAGAGGTCCTTTGATAGGAACAATAAAAAGTCTAGCATGACATGTCTCTGGTAGTATGAAACTGTCATCATGGAGTCCTGGGAAAGGAAGCCTTTCTTCAGGGACTTCTTGTTGATAAGTGCCATTGAGTTAGTTCCAACCCATAGCAGCCCTGTATAGGGTTTCCTAGGAACAGCTGGTAAGCTTGAGCCACCGACTTTGCAGTTCAAACTAACTTTGCAATCCAGCACATTAACCCACGGCACCACTAGGAGTCCCAGCCTGCAGGGACTACTTAGGTATTAAGTCGGGATTACTATAGATCACTCTCCACCAAGTGCTCCAGCTCTGGGTGAGATGGGTTCGTTGTGTAATATGGAATTTTAATCAGCAATCTTGCATTCAACTTTAGCAGTTTTATGGGTAGGTGGTTTGACAGAGACTTGGGACTTAATTTCTGCTATTTGCAGTTTATTGATATGTGTTATGAAAGTATCTTGAACTGGTGAGGTGGAAGGATTGAAGAGACAGTTCTGAAGGGCAGTGGAGGTGATATGAAAAGATTGTTCCAAAAAAGGATATTCATCATCTTTGTGGAGCTTTCTGGGTAAGAATCAGAGACTCCTGGGGCTTGAAGGGACTTTTAAAGATAGCTGGTTGAATTCCCCTGTTATGGAATTGTGTCCACTCAAAGTAGGTGTTGGGATCCTAAACCCTATATCTGTGGATGTAATCCCATTTGGGATTTGCTTTTCCTTGTTATGTTAATGAGGTCATATTATTGTAGGGTATGTCTTAAACCTACTCACTTTTGAGTATAAAAAGAGCAGATCAGGCTTGGAGAAGTAAACACAAGGAGTAAAGATAGATATCATATAAAGTTTGCCATGGAATCAAGTAATGCAGGAGCATTTGAAGCTGAGACAAGTAACTTTCCCCAGAGTCAACAAAGAACTTTCCTCTGGAAGTTGTATCCTAAATGTGGACATCTAGCCTTTTGGACTGTGAGAAAATAAATTTCTGTTCTTGAAAAGGAACCACATGTGGTATTTCTGTTACAGTTGTTGTTGTTAAGTGCCATAGAGTCGGTGTCAACCCATAGTGATCCTGTATAGGGTTTCTAAGGAACAGCTGGTGAGTTTGAACTGCCAACTTTGCAGTTCAAACAGCTCTGCAGTCTGGCACATTAACCCACAGTGCCACACCAGGGCTCATGTTACAATGGTGGTGGTGGTTACGTGCCATGGAGTCGGTTCTGACTCATAGTGACCCTGGACAGGGTTTCTAAGGCTGTAAAGCTTTACAGGAGCAGAAAGCCTCATCTTTCTCCCGCAGATACAGTGCACTAGATAATTAAGTTACATCACCATGGTCAAATTCCCTATAATAATATAAATAATGATACCAATAACTATAACATTACCTACTCGTTTAAGCACTTAAGGAGCTCTGGTAGCGTAGTGGTTATGAATTGGGTTGTGAACCACAAGGTCAGCAGTTCAAAACTACCAGCTGCTCAACGGGAGAAAGATGAGGCTTTCTGTTCTTGTAAAGATTTACAGCCTTGGAAACGCTGTACAGGGTCGCTATGAGTGGGAACTGACTTCACGGCACATAACAAACACAACAACAACTCTGTGAAGCACTTACCAGCTACACAAAAAATTGTTCTAATCAGGTTTGATAGGTTGTAGGGACTAAAGAGGAGTCCTGGTGTGGTGCAATAGGATAAGCACTGAACTGCTAACCACAAGCATGGTGATTCAAATCCATGAGCCTCTCCTTGGAAACCCTATAAAGGGTCGCTGTGAGTTTGCCTGTGCCTTATTGACTATGCAAAGGCTTTTGACTGTGTGAATCATGACAAGCGATGGATAACATTGTGAAGAATGAATATTCCAGAACACTTAATTATGCACGCGAGAGAACTGTCTATAGACAAAGAAGCAGTCGTTTTGACAGACTAAGTGGACACTGCACAGTCTACAATCAGGAGAGGTGTGCACAAGGGGTGTATTCTTTCACCATGCTTATTCCACCTGTGCGCTGAGTAAATGATCTGAGAAGTTAGATTATATGAAGAATAACATGGCATCAGGACTGGAGGAAGACTCATTAACCATCTATGATACACAGATGATACTACTTTGCTTGTTGAAAATAAGGAAGACTTAAAATACTGATGAAGATCAGGGACCGCCACGTTTATGTGGGTTGCACCTTAATATAAAGAAAACAGAAATTCTCAACAACTGGACAAATAAATGATATCATGATAAATGGAGAAATGATTGAAAATGTCAAAGATTTTGTTTTGCTTGGATTTATCATCAATACCCATGGAAGCAGCAGTCAAGAAATCAAATGACATATTACATTAGGCAAATCTGCTGCATAAGATCTTTTTAAAGCACTCAGGAGCAAAGATGTCAGTTTGAGGACTAGGGTGAACCTGACACAAGCCATGGTATTTTCAATAGTCTCATATGCATGTAAAATTTGGACAATGAATAAGGAAGACTGTAGAAGAATTGATGCATTTGAATCATGGTATTGGTGAAGAATATTGAAAGTACAACGGACTGCTAGAAGAACAAACAAATCTGTGTTGAAAGAATGTTCCTTAGAAGCCAAGATGGTGAGCCTTTGTCTCTCATTCTTTGGATATGTTAGTGACCAGTCCCTGGTGAGGGACATCATGATTGCTAAAGTGAAGAATCAGCGAAAAGGAGGAAGAGTGACAAGGAGATGGACTGACATCATGGCAGCAGCAATGGTTTCAAGCATAACAATGATTGTGAGGTTGGTGCAGAACCGGCCAGTGTCTTTGTTCTGTTGTGCATTGGGTCACTATGAGTTGGAACCAACTCAACTTTATGCTCTAGATATGTTCTTAAAGCACTTCTAAATTCTATAAGACTTTTGTGAAGAAGAACCCTGAAATTACTGAGGACCTCAGATCTGGCAAGATGATCCATTATATATTATTATAATCAGTTTTGCCATCAAAATGTTCAGTTAAATTGCTTCAATCTGGGTTGAACACAATTCTATCAGTAAACATTTAAAACATAGATTTTAGAACCAAAAAGATCTCAGTTTGGACTCTGGCTCTTTAGTATTAAGTGACAATTTCTCTGAGATCTGGTTTTATCATCTGATTTAAAACGGACAATTATACCTGACTCATGGATTTTCCCATGAGGATGAAATGAAACCACACATGTGAAAAAAGAAAGGAAGGAAGGAAGGAAGAAAAGCTTATAACAGTGTTTCATTCAGCCATTCATCCCTTCATTCTTTCATTTATGAGCTTGAGGCTTCACTGACAAATAGACAGGGTCATTAATGCCACAGTGGTTACAGTGACATGTGCTAGCCACATATACAACAAATATTGCCCTGAGGACTTCTCGCATGTATCTGCATTTGTGGAATAGAATGGTGGCACCTGGGTTTAGGTGTTGCGAAGTGCCATCAAGTCAGTTCTGACCCATAGCGACCCTATATAGGGTTTCCAAGGAGCAGCTGGTGAGCTTGAACGACTGACCTTGTAGTTCAAGTGGCTTTGCAGTCTGGTGCGTTAACCCACAATGCCACACCAGGGCTCTGGGTATAGGTAGAGATACATAAATGATTAAAGTAGATAACTGCACTCAAGTAACTGAAGTTTTCGCCACTTGTAGGGTTGAAGAGGAGGGTAACCCAAACTTTACGTTTGAATTTAAATTTTACACTAAATTCTAGGAAGAACCCAAACACTTGGCTTTCTTCATCACTGTGGTGCTGACAGACAGCAGCCTGACTTGGGCAGGGGCAGTCTGTAATCTCAGAAGCATCCCAGTCCCTCAGAGAGCCCAGCAGAAAAAGCACCTGGATCAGGAAAAATGAAGTGCTGAAGGCAGCTCAGTCAAGCTTGGAAGGGAAGTGTGGGATAAATGAGTTGTGTTGGCTTTTCCCCTGGTTCCTTCACTCACTCATTCACAAACATTTATTGAAAGTCACACCAAAAACCAAACCCACTGCAACTGAGTCAATTTGTATTCAGAGCAACCCCGTAGGACTGAGCAGAACCACCCCGTAGGGTACCCAAGGCTATATATATATAATGTTTTATTGTGAATTATGTGATAGTTTACATGGGAGAACATTAGTTTTACATTCATCCTATTGTATATCATTTCACTGCCATGGTTACAATCCTCTCCATACATCATCAACCAACCAAAGGGTATACCCTGCAAGCCTACCCCTAGTCATCAGCACACGGCCCCTCTCCCTCTCTGGATCTAAAGTCCCCAGCTGCTCCATCTCTCCACATCATCATCTCTGCCTCCATCTCTGGTGTCACTGTTTTTCTGGGTAGGGTCCCACTCTCTGCTCTTCTCCCTTGATGGTCCCAGGGACCTCTGCTCCTAGACTGCAAAGTTAATCACTCCCCTCCTTGCTACA
>NW_006408601.1:4943524-4953271 GCF_000296735.1 Chrysochloris asiatica
TCTTCTGGTGAAGTCTTTTGATGCACATAAGTTTTTAATATTTAGTATGTCCCACTCATCTATTTTGTCTACTTTTGTTTGTGTGGTTTTCAAAATGTTTGGTAGTCTGTGTATTCCCTGAATTAGTGCCCTCACATTTGTCCTGATTTTTTCATAGATGGCCTTCATAATTCGGGGAAGGCCATATATTTTGCGAAAGCAACTGGTGAGTTCCAACTGTCAACCTTTTGGTTAGCAGCCAAACCCTTAATCATTGTGCCACCAGGTTTCTAATCTATGTGCCAGGTATATGCATTATTCTGATATAGAGCCTTTGCTTTGTACTTTTACAGTAGCATTGACTCCTATTTTACAGAGGCATTGACTATCATAACCTAGTAGCATAAACCATCCCAATCTATGCACAGTGATGAAGATGGATTTTTCTCAACTAGGGCTAGTTTTGTCCCACAGGGGAGAATTTACAAGCTCTGAGGAGATTTTGGTTGCAACTGAGGGGAGTTGCTACTGGCATCTAGTGGATAGAGGTCAAGGATGCCACTGAACACCCAACAATACACCGGACAACCCCCCACCCCAACAAGAAATGATTGTTGTTGTTAAGTTCTATTGAGTCAGTTCTGACTCATAGTGACCCTGTAAAGGGTTTTCGAGCAGTGGCTGGTCAGCTTGAACCACAGATCTTGCAGTTCAAATCAACTTTGCAGTTCAGCGCATCTACACACAGCACCACACCAGGATTCCACAAGTCAATAGTGCCCCTGTTGAAAAACCCTGAACTAGAGGGATTGTAAGGAGTCCTACATTCCTGAGGGAGGAGATACAGAATTGGGTCATAACATGAAAAGTAACTAGACAGAAATGGGGGTGGGAAGACTTTTCAGGAAGATGAAACTTCATATTCAAATGAGCCTTGGGGATTCACTGATAAGAAATGAGAAGGGGCTCAGAAGAGCAAACATGTGCATTGACTCATGCATGTGTACACGAGACCAGGTAAGGAGCTAAGTCTGGGAGGAGGTCACTGCCATGGGAAAGATAAGAGATGAGGGCAGATCAATAGTTATACATGGTTTCCAAAGACTGGGTGTGTGGTTCAGAATATTTCTATTGTTTATGGGATGGACTGTGTGTCATCTGAATGTTTGGAAGTAATATCCCCAAGCCCATAACTACCAAAAGTTGAGTCACATATTTGTGTCCCAGTTTGATGATTCCTTTATTGAAATTACCATGAAACTAGCATTAAAGATGGTTCTTAGCTCCGTTCTTTTTTTAAATCATTAGATGTTTTCTCTATTGGCCTGTGAGTTCTGCCTTATTGGAGTGACAATTGGAACTTGGATGAAGGGGAGGAATTAAGGCACAGGAATGGCCCAGATTTTCTTCTGTGGAGGCTCCAATCTTCTGAATTCATATGAAGTCCTCACCAAAGTGAGAGAGTATCTATTACACGTCTAATTCTGTTCCAGGAGCTTTGGTGATATGAAAAGGGAAAGAAATGAGACTAGAGGTCAAGTGCTTTAGCTTTTCCCCTAGAGATCTATAAATACTCAGGTGATGCAATGAAAGAACCAAAAGATACAGTACTCTTTAAATTCAGGTAGTAAGTGTTGTGTGGAGAGATATACGTGGGCAGGTATTGATGGAAATGTTTCTGGAGGAGGTGACACTTGAGTTGGGTCTCTGAGGGTTTTCTCAAAAGCTACCATTCATTTAGGAGCTAATACTATCCAGAGTCTACAAGCATGGGCGTTGGATTTGGATGAGCGTAGCTGCCTTCTATCCTTTTGTAATTCTATGATATCAAGCAAGGATGGGTTAATATGATTCAACAAATACAGAGTTCCTGGCATACAGGAAATGCTCTATAAGTGGTAGATGTCAGATAGTAAGAGAACAATTAGCAGTATAACCTCTGGAGTTAGTTCTTAGGTGTGAATCCCAGGCCTGCCTCCTTACTTTCTATGTGATATTGGGCAAGTCACTTAACCTCTTTGTGCCTCAGTTTCTTCATCTGTGAAACAAATATCGTAATACTATCTAATTTGTAAGACTGTGGAGTGTCTGGGCATTTCAAATGGTTAACATGCTCATCTGCTAACTCAGTGTTTGGATATTCAGGTCTACCCAGGAGAGTCTTGAAAGAAATGTCTGGTGATCTACTTAAAAAACTCAGCCTTTGAAAATCCTGTGGCGCATAGTTCTACTCTGACAAATGTGGAGTCACCAAGAGTCCAGCCAGATGCTACTGGAATTGTTTTTGCTTTTGTTTGAAGGGGTGGATTTGTAGGGCTATAGTGAGGGGAAGGACACCTGGAATGGCACTAGAGCATCAAGAACTGGACTGTGAACCACAAATTTGACAGTTCAAATCCACCAGCTGCTCCTCGGAAACCCTATACAGGGTCACTATGACTCGATGACACTTAACAACAACAGCGAGGGGAAATCTGTTAATTATATATTAAATATATAGATTAAACATATATAGAAAGAGATCATATAAGAATTCTAGGTAAGTTGCAGCTATCATGATCATTATTATACAAGTAACCATTTTGCCTGTACACATGATCATCAGCTCGATACTGGGAAATAGTGGCATTTCCTACCTTAGAGATCCAAGGAATAATTCTGATAGGAGCAGTGCAGGTTTTCATGTGCTTATGTGCACTCATATGTATGTAGGATGGGAAGTGATGGCCCCAACAATGACACCTTCTCCACACTGTGACACTGACATGTGCATTTTTAAGTAAATTGAGTTCCCATTTTGCTGTTCTCATTTGGCAGCAACCATAAGTTCACAGAATAATATGAAAAGACCAGGGGAAGGCATACAGACAGGGTCAGAGGTGGGAGAGACAGAGCACCAATTTACAGTTTGTCAAGACATGAGTAGTAATGTCTTCTTTTTATATTAAAAAAAAAAAAGAATGCACTGAGCCATAGTCTATCATGGAGCACTGCTCTTAAAGTTATCATGTATTGAATACTCGCAATGTGTTGGGATGCTGTTAAGCATTTTGCAAATTAATGATCTTATTTTATCTTCATAATACTCTAGGAGATTGGTTCTGTTAGAAAGAAGAGGAAACGGAGACTTTAAGAGGTTAGCTGCATGGGGTCACACAGTCAGTACATTGTGCAGCCAAGACTGAAACACAATCATTTTGACTCGAAAAAAGTTATGGTCATGACTAGGACTGAGATCCAGTCAAGAAATACACAGATGGTACAACAGATGGTTTATAACCAGTGTCCTGTTTGATGGACAGAACTCATGCTTGGTTGTTGTGTGCTGTCGAAAGTGTTCTGACTCGTAGTGACCCTGTAAATATTATGGGAGCAGACAACCTCATCTTTTTCTCTTGAAGTGACTGGTAGACTGAAACTGCTGACCTTGGGGTTAGCAACCCAGTTTGTTGTAATCTGCGACACTACCAAGGTACGGCTCCATTCAACCACTATGCAATATTGGAGTCCATGAGCAGTCCAAATGGTTAATACAATTGGCTGCTATTAACTAAAAGGAGGTTGAGGTTCATGTATAACCAGAGGCACCTGGAAAAAAAGGTCTGCCAATCTATTACTGGAAAATCAGCCCTTGGAAACCCTATGGAGCGCAGTTCTGTTTTGACATAGTTTACTGTTGTTAGATACCTTTGAGTCGGTTCTGACTCGTAGCATCCCTACACAAAACTTAACAAAGCACTGCCTGGTCCTGTGTCATCCTCACCATTGTTGTTACATTTGTTGCTACTGTGTTGACATAGGAAAAGAAATAAAAAAATTCATGGGAAATTGCCATCATCTTTTCATTCTATTTCCATGAACAGTTTGAAGTCTCCTTATACATGGGGATTACCATGAGTTAGAATCAATTTAAGGGTAACTGGTATGCAAGATTACATAGTTGCAATCAGAAGGAATGGGTAAAAGGAGAAGAACGTGGAACATCTAGGAATCTATGACACCTGGTTTGGAACTATAGGAAATAAAGCTAAACTTTAAAATGCACAGGATTTTAGGAATAAAGTGGTTGTCTAACCACCATGGCTAGGATGGACAGGAGGAGCACTGGGATTAGTAGTCCGAGGAGCTCATTGACTAAAGCTAGCCTTCTCCATACCCAGGAGAAATAGGCTATTTACAAGGAATGGTTGGAAAATACTACAAACAACACCACCCCAAAGTCAAAACAACAACTATACAAAAGCCACCCCTTCCTCTCCCCCCACCCCCAACAATCTAATCCATTGCCATTCCATCTCTGTGACTCACACTGGCCCGCTAGGGAAGAGTGGAATTACCCTAGGCTTTCTACTCCCATAAAGATTTACACCCTCGGGAACCCTGTACAGGGTCGCTATGGGTTGGAACCGTCTCGACGGCACTTAACAACAACAACAATAGGGTTTCCAAGACTGTAATCTTTATGGTGTGGCGCTGCGGATTAACCTGCTGGACTGCACTGAACCACAAGGTTGTCGGTTCAAGCTCACCAGCTGCTCCTCAGAAACGCTATACTAGGTTGCTATGGGTTGGAACTGACTCGACGGCACTTAACAACAACAACAACAGTAACAGCTCTACCACAGCGTTCTCCTGATGAACCACCAACCTTTCCGTTATCAGTGGAGCACTTTAACCACTGTGCCACCAAGGCTCCTTAAAAAAATAAAATAAAAGGAAGGAAAAACTCACAATTCTTAAATTTTTATCTGCTAAAAACACCGCTGAAAACCAGTCACTACACTGATGCTTTTTATATATGTGTGTATAATTTTAGAAATATATTTACACATTACTCCATTTGCAAGATGAAGGGGTTGATCTTAGAGGTCCCTTCTTGCTTAGAGTTCTGACAATAATAATTCAGTAACTTCTGACAAGGTATGCAATAGGAGAAGCTGGGGATGGGCCTGTTTTGAGTGGCTAGCTGGGCTCAAGTTTATCTGTAGTGAAAAATTATCTAAGGAGAAAATATCGTAGTGTGGAGAACTGAAAAGCAGAATGCAATACTGTATATAATCCTAACAATGCTGTATGAAAATGCAGTAAAAATAGAGTCAATTACCCACTGTCAAAGCTTTTCTCTAAGCAGCTGCCTAACAGAATATGACAATTTTTCCTACAATGTAGTAAAAAATTAAAAAAAAATGTCTCTTACAATGCCAACTACACAGGGCCGAATTCATTAACACGTTTTTACCTTAAGCTCCATTGTAAGAGAAAAATAATATGACACAATGTGTCACTTTTTTTTGTCCTTTTCCCGGTTTTGTTACTGTGACACATTAAGATTTGGGCGCCTGCTAGTGTGTTGTGATCTACATTTAATGATCTTAACAGGGACTTAGTAAGACATTGTTCGTTTCTCTTGCGATATCCCTGAGCGGAGTGTTACATGAACAGTGAGACCCAATTATATCATGGTGTAATTTACAAAAGAGGAATAAAAAAAGTTCTTTTCATGGCGTGTTCCCCAAGGAGACTAGAAGTATTGTAGCAGTTTCTTGGCTCTGCTTTGCAACAATATAATTAGCCATAATCTGAGCATTTGCATATAGTACATAGAACAGGAGTAATTCTCTGCTTGCTAGGTTAGGATGTAAAACGGTCTTTTATAAGACAGTCGCTCAGTTACACCTAATTTTACTTAGCACATTTGCATCTATGTTGTGGCTGATAATCACAAATGGAAATTGTCACTCTCAATAGGGAGGAAAAATGAGGCAATGCATCATAATGAAAGGCAATTTTTTTAAGAGACAGATTTTAATTGAGAGCCTACTATGGTCTCAGGGCTAGGCAGAACCCTGGTTTCTGGTGCCTTTGAGATAAAAGGGTGAATTTTATGTTAGGCCAAACTTTATGTGGTTTTCCAGTGAGACTTATATTTCATGCTGTATGAAAATGCAGTAAAAATAGAATATCTATGCTGGGATTTGCCAAGTCTTAGGACCAGGTCAGCTAGAGCTTCTACTCTATGCACAAGACTTGTGTCCTCAAACAAACAAATATGAAAACATGAGATCGAGAAACAGAAAGATTGTTAGTTTGTTAACTCTTGTAAACTTTCTACATTTGCTCTTTCTCATTTTTAACCATCAAATTTGGCGATTTACCCATCAACTGGGCACATTAATTGATTCATTATTTGCTTTCACAAGATTAAAGGGTGTGTGTGTGTGTTTTGTCTATGGCACCAAAGGTTAAGATAAAAATCTCAGAGTCACAACTACTCTTTAAAACTTCAATGAATCATCTGAGACCCCTGGGAACTGAGCCAAATGAGAGACAGTAGATTCACCTCAGTTTTATAGCAGTTTTCCATTTCAGCTGCCCTCTAAGGCACTTCAAAATTGTGAGTGGAACAGTCCTGTTGTTTAAATAATTATCTCTCCAAAACCTTGTCTTCCCCCTGTTCCTTTCCTTTCCATTTAAACGGAATGATCTAGTTAGCAATAAGCATGGCCCTCAGCACTACTTCCAGACTGAAAACCCCACTGGAATGTCAGTCTGGCCATCTTTGTTTCAACACCATCAAAGTGCCTGACATGTCAGTATTTACTCAAATAATAATTTGAAAGGAATTGCTAGTATGCTAGGACTTCTTGTGGTTAGGCAAGATGATAGATGCCAGGTTGATTAAATATGAAGACTCTCACACTACGGGTTCTTTTAGGGAGATCATGCTGTCTCCTCCATATGTGGTCCTTCTTCAAAGAGCCAAGGACTTCAGGTCAGATGACCGAAAAGATATATGGCTCACAATAAAGTAAAAGCACACCTGCCCTGAAGTTGAAGTTGCAATCCATTTGCATTTTACCCAGTTTCCAGATCTCCCATAGTAAATAGATTCCTGAATGCTAGGGAGAACTAAATAGTCCTTGCAGGCAGATTCACACCTGAGGATGGAAAGGGATGAAAGGCAAAACTGTGTATTTGGAACTGATCAGATTCCAGAACCTCAATTCTTTCAGGTGGAGCTAGATGTGGTCACCTGGTTCTTTCCTCTTGGACTTCTTGCTCCGAGGCATTCAGAGTGGTAGAAGCAACAGGCTATCTGGTCCTCTCTTTCTCTGTGATTCCCTGAATGGAAGGCATACATGGAAAAATGCTTCCTTCGTTTCTTCTCCTCTGAAGCTGGCAGTGGAGTTTTGGATTGGCCAACTCAGAATTGGAAGCTGGAAAACAGGCCAGTCCCTTGGGCTAGAAGTGATTTAATCCTAACTACACAAGGAGCTCTGGTACTGTAGTGGTTATGAATCGGGCTGTGAACCGCAAGGTTAGCAGTTTGAAACTACCAGCTGTTCTGCAGGAGACAGATGAGGCGTTCTACTCCTGTAAATCAGATATACAGCCTCGGAAACCCTGTACAGGGTCGCTATGAGTAGGTTCCAACTCCACGGCACATAACCACCACCACCACATTTGGAAAAACTCCCTTTCCTCCTGGTGCAACCCATTTTCTGGAATTTGACTTGAAGCTGTAGTGGCAATGTTTCAATTATAACCTCTAAATGCATTGGGTCACTATGAGTTGGAACCAGTTTGATGGCACCTAATAATTGCGAGGTGCTGTGGGTTAAAGTTCTGGATTTCAAGGTCAGTTTGAAATGCAAGCTTGGTGGTTCAAGCTCACCAGCTGCTACTCGGAAACCCTATACAGGGTCACTATGAGTTGGAACTGATTTGATGGCACTTAACAACAGCAACAATAATAACAAGGCTCCTGGTGTGACGATGTGGATTAATACACTCGACTGCAAGGTTGGGTTGAACTGCAAGTTCAGCAGTTCAAACTCACCAGCAGCTCCTCAGAAATCCTATAAGGGTTGCTGTGGGTCAGAACCAACTCAATAGCACTTAACAACACCAACAATAATTATGAGGAAGCACAGTAATTCTGTAGAATAAGCACTAGACTGAAAACCACAAGGTTGGCGGTTCAAGGCCACCCACCACTCCATGGGAGAAACATGAGGCTTTTGGCTCCTGCAAAGATTTATAGCCTCAGAAACCCTATATAAGGATGCTTGAGTCAGAATGAATTTGTCAACACTTAACAACAACCATAGAGACAGCACCAAAACTGAATTTGTTACTTCCTACGAAGATCTTAAAATAGTAACTGGCACACTTTAAGGAGTCAGTAAATATGATTTACTGGAGCTCTGGTAGCACAGTGGTTACGAGTTGGACTACTAACCTCAAGGTCAGCAGTTTGAAACTACCAGTGGTTCCATGCGAGAACTATGAGGCTTTCTGCTCCCATAAAGATTTACAGCCTCAGAAACCCTATACAGGGTCGCTATGGGTCGGAACCAACTCAACAGCACTTAACAACAACAAATATGATGTATTATTATTATTATTATGTCCATAATGGCAACATGCTTAATTGTCATCAAGAGAAGCAATACTAATACCGTAGCTTAGAGTATTCTAAATAAATTTCTTTTTTGAAAATTCAGAGTAATGTCTTTTTTAATTGCTACAAAAATATGACATTATCTTTGCAAAATTTTTAGAAAATATTGAAAAGAATAAAGCATCCTTTACCAAAGATGCCAAGCACAATCATTTTTCGGTACAATGTAAATAATATGAGATGAAGAAGGCTGGAAAGACAGCTCTACCTCTGGGAAACGTCTACACTTTTGGAACCTCCCAGGTATTTCTGATCCCCGGAACTTGAGGGTAGAGACTGTCCTTCTGGGTAGAGGAGTAGACTACAATACTTTAACAATGTGTTTCATAAGAGCAAATCCACATGCATCTGCCTACTATTTATTGAATAGCTTTTCTGTACCAGATTGTATTGTCCTTAGGTACCTTCACATCTAATCTGACTCAGAGTAACCCTATGTACAACAGAACTAAATGCTTCCTGATCCTGTGCCATTCTCACAGTGTTTCTGTTTGAGCGCATTATTTCAACCACTGTGTCGATCCATCTTGTGGAAGGTCTTTCTCTTGACTTAAAGGCAATGACTTTGGTTTTATTTGGGCTTCTGTTGGGGTGTTGTCCCTTCTGAAGACTGTAGTCTTTGATTTTCATCAGTAAGTGCTTCAAGTCCTCTTCTCTTTCACTTTCAGCAAAGTTGTGTCATCTTCATATTGCAGGTTGTTAATGAGTCTTCCTCCAGTACCAATGCCATGTTCCTCTTCAAATAGTTCAACTTCTCAGATTCTTTGCTCAGTGTGGCACTGTGGGTTAATGCGTTGGACTACTAAGTCAGTTTGAACTGCAATGTCGGCAGTTAAGTTCACCAGTCACTCCTTGGAAACGCTATACAGGGTCGCTATGGGTCAGAACTAACTCTACAACACTTAACAATAACAATAACATATATATTGAATAAGTATCAGAAAGATGTTTACCTGTGCTTTATTTATTTATTTTAAATGTTTTATTGTGAATTATGTGATAGTTTACATGGGAGAACATTAGTTTTACATTCATCCTACCGTATGTCATTTCATTGCCATGGTTACAATCCCCTCCATGCATCATCAACCAACCAAAGGGTATACCCTGCAAGCCTGTCCCCAGGTCATCAGCACACAACCCCTCTCAGTCTCTGGGTCTAAAGTCCCCAGCTGCCCCATCTCTCTACGTCATCGTCTCTGCCTCCGTCTCAGGGATCACTGCTTCTCTGGGTAGGGTCCCACTCTCCACTTTTCTCCCTTGATGGTCCCAGGAACCTCTGCTCCTAGACTGCAAAGTTAATC
>NW_006408601.1:4953731-4981989 GCF_000296735.1 Chrysochloris asiatica
AGTGTGGGTGTTCTTATGCATATGCCCTCTCTTCTTATCAGCTGGATGCATCATTCTCCACTCTAGTCCTCTGTGGCTATGTCACTGACTCTGGGCCCAAAAGTCCCCAGGTCTTGCCACACTGCTGGCCAACCAGGTCTCCACCTAGGTTCACAGGAATCTATTGAGCATTGTAGGGCTTAGCTCACAGCTTCATTGCTGTTGTTCCCTCACTTCCCCTTATCGGTGACGAACGTGGTCACCAATCAGAGCACATATTCCCATTGTGTCTTAGTCTTGGAAGGGGGTTTGCTCTGAGGGGATCCGACCACTTACCTTGATGTCTCCTTGGCGAGCAACTTACTTGTTCTTGTAGAAATCAGTCGGTCTGCCTATATTGTTTTGTTCCCTGTGCTTTATTGACTACACAAAAGCTTTTGATGTGTGGATCATGACAAGCTATGGACAACATTGCGAAGTATGAGTATTCCGGAACACTTTATTGTACTCATGAGGAATCTGTACATGGACCAAGAGGCTTCTACAATCTTCCTCAAGCACGGCAACAATAGTGAGGTTGGCCCAGGATCGGGCAGTGTTTTGTTCTGCTGTGCATAAGGTCACCATGGATCTGTACCAACTTGATGTCACCTAACAACAACAATGGTAAAAATACTTTCCTGATTTTAAACCATACTGTTTCCCCTTGTTCTGTTCAAGTGCCTGTCTCTTGGTCTATGTTCTGGTTTCACATGGACACAGTTAAGTGTTGTGAAATATTCATTCTTCACAGTATTACCCAAATATTATCCACAATAATACCCATAATTCAGATACAAGGGATTTCAAAGAATCCATGGAAGAATAGAATTTTAAAATATTGACATTTTTCCACAAAATTTTTGAAGCCCCCCTCATATTACACTAGAGACTTTATATACATCATCCATTTCATCTTTTCACAAATCCTTTATAATAAGCATTATGATTCTGAATTTACTGAGAAACAAACAGATTTTTTAGAGTAAGTAATTTGCCTAGAATTGTAAAGCTACATATGAGACATGAGATTTGAACTCAGGTCTTTCTGATTCCAAAGGCCAAGTAACATCCTCTACTTCTTCCTTGGAGTCTTGGTATGGAAGTATAAGATAAGCACTGGATTGCTAATTACACTATCAGTGGTTCAAACCCACCAGCTGCTCCTCAGAAACCTTATATGAGTCAGATTGATTGATATGAGTCATAACCAACATGATGGCACTTAGCAACAACAACAAGAAGTTCTTCTTCCTCAGGGGAGTGTGATGGTTCTGTATGATAAGCACTGGACTGTAAAACACAAGGTCAGTGGTTCAAGCCCACCAGCTCTCCTTGGAAGAATGATGAGGCCTTCTGCTCCTGAAGAGACTTGTTGTTGTTAGGTGCTATCAAGTTGGTACCAACTCATAGCGACCCTATGTACAACAGAACAAAACACTGTCTGGTCCTGGGCCAACCTCACAATTGTTGCCATGCTTGACCATATTGATGCTGCCACTTTGCCAATCCATCTCACTGGGGGTCTTCCTCTTTTTCTCTGACCCTCCACCTTACCAAACGTGATATCCTTCTCAAGTGACTGGTCCCTCCTGATAATATTTCTGAAGTATGAGAGATGAAGTTTGGCCATCCTGGCCTCCAAGGAGCACTTTGACTGTACTTCTTCCAACACAGATGTGTTGGTTCTTTTGGCACCCCATGGCGCTTTCAATATTCTCCTCCAACACCATAATTCAAATGCATCAATTTTTCTGTGATCTTCCTTATATATGGTCCAGCTTTTGCATGCTTATGAGGTTATTAAAAATACCATGGCTTGGGTCAGGTGCATCTTAGTCCTTAAGCTGACATCTTTGCTCTTCAACACTATAAAATGGTCTTGTGCAGCAGATTTGCCTAATACAATATGTCGTTTAATTTCTTGACTGCTGCTTCCAAGAATGTTGATAGTTGGTCCAAGAAAAATGAAGTCCTTGACAACTTCAATTTTTCTCTGTTGATAAGAATGTTGTTTATTGATCCAGTGGTAAGATGCAATCCATACTGAAGGTTGTGGTCTTTGATCTTCATCAGTATTTTAAGTCCTTTTCACTTTGCAAGCAAGGTTGTATCATCTGCATATTGCAGGTTATTAATGAGTTTTCCTCCAATCTTGATGCCACATTTTTCTTCATATAACCCAGCTTCTCAGATTATTTACTCAGCATACAGGTTGAATAATATGGTGAAATAATACAACTATTTGCACACCTTTCTTAAAGATTTAAAGCCTCAAAAACCCTCTCCAGGGTCGCTTTGAGTGGTAATCAACTCCATGACATTTAACAACAAATTCTTCCTCAATCAAAAAGTTTGCAGAATATCAGTGAACTTTTACTACTAACAAGTATTAAGAAATGTCCAGATTTACTTATGCTACTTTGTGTGTGTGTGTGTGTGTGTGTGTGTGTATTTCCCCATGTGCCCCTGTGGTGGTTGTAAAAGTAATGTTGAAAGAGAGCCAAGAATACAGTGAGTGCGAGAGATGGAGAATGTGTCGTATAATGTCTTATCATTTGCATATCTGCCTTTTAACTTATTCACTTGAAATAATTTTAGTCTTACAGAAAAAATTTAATAATAGTAAAAGAGCTCTTATGTATCTTTTGCCTAGATTCACCAACTGTCAACATTTTATCAGATTTTGCACATTATGAATATATCTTTTTCCCTAAATATTTGAATATGTTTTGTTGAAAACATTACCTTATGCAACTACAATATAATATCAAAATTAATAGATTTAACATTGATATTAATACATAGGGAGTCTTGGTGTGGTATTGTGGTATTGTAGGATAAACACTGGACTAGTAATTGTAAGGTAGAAGGCTCAAACCCACCAGCCTCTTCTTGGAAACCCTATACAGCATCTGTATGAGTCAGAGCCAATCCAAGGCACTTAATAACAGCAACATTAATACACAGACCTTATGCAAGTTTACCAATCCTTTATAGTCTTTTTTGGGGGTGGGATCAAGATCCAATTCAGGGCCATGTATTGCATTTAATTTTCAGGAATTTTTGTTGTTGTTGTTGTTAGGTGCCATCGACACTATGCACAACAGAAGGAAACACTGCCTGGACCAGGGTCAACCTCACAATCTTTGCTTCCCCTGAGCCTATTGCTGCGGCCACTGTGCCCATACAGCTCATTGAGAGTCTTCCTCTTTTTGTCTGACGCTCCACTTTACCAAACATATCTTTCTCCAGTGACTGGTCCTTCCTGATAACATGTCTGAAGTATGAGAGACAAAGTCTGGCCATACTGGATTCCAAGGAGCATTCTAGCTGTACTTCTTCCAACATAGATCTCTTTGTTCTTTTGGCAGTCCATGGTACTTTCAATATTCTCCTCCAACTCCATAACTCAAATGCATCAATTCTTCTATGGTCTTCCTTATTCACTGTGCAACTATCACATGCATATGAGGTTATTGAAAATACCAGGGATTGCTCTTGAACACTCTAAAGAGGTCATATGCAACAGATTTGCCTAATGCAATACGTCTTTTGATTTCTTGACTGTTGCTTCCATGAGTGTTGATGGTTGATCCAAGCAAAATGAAATCTTTGGCAGCTTCAGTTTTTCTCCACTTGTATGGATGGTGTTTATTGGTCAGGAATCTTTAGTGTCTTTCTCTCTGGAATGACGCCTTAGTCTTATCTTGTCTTTAGGGTATTGGCATTTTTTACAAGAATAAGTCATGAGTTTTGTAGACATTGTCTCACTTTGGCTTTGATGCTTTTTCATGATTAGACTCAAGTGTTAGACTCATGTGTTTCTGCAAGGAAGCCACTAAAAGTTATGTGGTCTCACTACATCACATGTAGTCCTAGGTTTGTTCATAAGCTATATATACTTCCCCAAGCACACTCAACTGCATAGATGGAAACAATAGGTTAATACTGGATAGAATAAAGCATAATTTTGGAGAGGAAAATTCATTCCTTTGCCTACAAATTTGATAGTTCCTAGGGCTCTTTATTTATACATTTTTAAAGGACACATTCATTAGTGTTTGCTTTACTTTAATGGTTTTCAAAAACTATGGAATGCTTGGAAGACAAGGCCATTTTTTACACATTTCTGAAAGACCCTGTGTACCAGAAAACAAAATGCATTAGAAAAACTACTCCATGTAGCACAAAACAACAAGATGTTGAGCCAAATATTATCATTGAGTTTTCCAGTTAACTTCTACTTGTTCCTTGTCCTTTCTTTGTGGTGAATGTGAGCCACGTTTAGCAGTCCAGGGGTAGCTGGATCAGAAGTTTCAAAGGAAAAAACAGTGAGACCCAATGTTGTCAAAGAAATTTTCCACAATAATGTAACATTGGGATCAAATTTTTGATGTTGGAGTTTAACTGTAGAAATCCATGTTCATCGAAACCTAGCTGCCTTTCAGTTGATTTCAACCCATAGTGACTTAAATGTGTCGTAGTAGATTTATGCTCTATAGGCTTTCAATGGCTGATATTTTGAAAGTAGGACACCAGGCCATCTGAGGTACCTCTGCATGCCAACATTTCAGTTAGCAGCCGAGCACACAAACCATTTGTAATACTCAGGAACTCCCCATATTTACTGTTGTTGTTAGGTGTATTGAATTGTTATGGATTCATAAAAACCCCATGTGATAGAGCAGAAAAACCTCAGAGGCTTTTCTAGGATGCAAGTTTTATGGGCGCATATCCAGGGCTCTTTTTTTACTTTTGTTAGTTGCCATCAAGTCAGTTCTGACTCAGCCCATATGCACAACAGAACAAAATACTGCCGGGTCCACCATCCTCATAACTTTTGATAGTTTTGACTTCATTGCTGCCACCACTGTGTCAGTCCATCTCATTGGGGATCTTCCTCTTTTACACTGACCGTCCACTTCATCAAGCATGATGTCCTTCTCAAGGGACTGGTCCCTCCTGAAGTATGAGGAACAAAGTGTTACCATCCTGGCTTCTAAGGAGCATTCTGGCTATACTTCTCCCAACACAGATTTGCTTGTTCTTCTGGCCGTCCATGATACCTTCAAAATTCTTCTCCAACACTATACCTCAAATACATCGATTCTTCTCACAATTTCCTTAATCCATTGTCCAACTCACATGCATATGAGGAAATTGAAAATACCATGGCTTGGGTCATGTGTACTTTAGTCCTCAAACTAACAGTTTTGCTCTTTAACACTTTACAGAGGTCTTGTGTAGCAGATTTTGTCTAATGCAATACGTCATTGGATTTCTTGACTGCTGATACCATGAGAGTTGATTGTGGATCCAAGCAAAATTAAGTCGTTGATAACTTTAATCTTTCCTGAATTTATCATGATGGTATTTATTAGTCCATTCGTGAGGATTTTTATTCTATTTACATTGAAGTATAATCCATACTTAAAGCTGTAGTCTTAGATCTTCATCTGTAAGTATTTTAAGTCCTCTTTGCTTTTAGCAACCAAGGTTGTATTATCTGCATATCACAGGTTGTAAATGAGCTTTCTTTCAATCCTGATGCCAAATTCTTCTTCATATAA
Organism: Chrysochloris asiatica; assembly: GCF_000296735.1. NCBI lineage: Eukaryota > Metazoa > Chordata > Mammalia > Afrosoricida > Chrysochloridae > Chrysochloris > Chrysochloris asiatica. Next base: position 4,959,323 of record NW_006408601.1, read on the forward strand.
TCTGTCTTCTCAGATTACTTGCTCAGCATACAGAATGAGTAAGTATGATGAAAGAGTACAACACAGGTGCACACTTTACCTGATTTTAAACCATGCAGTATCCCCTTGTTCGGTTGTAATAACTGTCTCTTTGTCCATGTACAGGTTTCCCATGTGCACAATGAAGTGTTCTGGAATACCCATTCTTCGCAATGCTACCCATAGTTTGTCATGATCCACACAGTCGAAAGCCTTTGTATAGTCAATAAAGTACAAGTAAATTCTTTATGATTTTCTCTGCTTTGAGCTAAGATCCATCTGACATCAGCAATGATATCCTTCATTCTAAGTCCTCTTCTGAATCTGGCTTGAATTTCTGAAAGTTCCTTGCCAATGTTCTGTTGCAGCCATTTAAAAATGGTCTTCACCAAAATGTACTATTAATGATAATACTCGATTATTTCCATATTCTATAGGGTCACCTCTCTCCCATCCAATCAGTTGGTCAGCTTTCTGTCTTCCAAATTTCTTGGTATAATGAGTGCGTGCCTCCAGTGCTGCATCAGTTTGTTGAAAGATTTCAGTTTGTATTCCATCAGTTCCTCAAACTTTCTTTCTGCCTTTCTTTTCTTTTTCTTTTTTTGGTCAGTTCATTCAGTGCAGCCTGAACTTTCTTCAGTACCATTGGTTTTTGATCATACGCTTTTGAATCACCTGTTTGAATAGAGACCATTTATTTTTGGTATTTTTGGTATAGTGACTCTGTGTATTCTTTTCATCTTCTTTTGATGTTTTCTGTATCATACAATATTTTGCCCATTTGTTGTTGTTATGAAGTGCCATTAAGTAGATTCTGATCCATAGCGACCCTGTATAGGGTTTCCAAGGAGCAGCTGGTGGGCTTGAACCACTGACCTTGCAGTTCAAACAACTTTGCAGGGTGATGAATTAGCCCACAGTGCCACACCATAGAATCTTCCAATATTGAAAATTGAGTCTTGAATATATATTTTCTTTAGTTCTTTCAGCTTGAGAAATGCTGAGCGTGTTTTTTCATTGTGGTTTTCTAACTCTAGGACTCCACATTTCATTATAATACTTGACTCTGTCTTCTTGAGTTGCTCTTTGAACTTTTCTGTTCAGCTTGTTAATCTCCCCATTTCTTCCATGTGCTTTACCTTCTCTATATTTAAGAGAACTGTCAGTCTCTTCTGACATCCATTTTTGTCTTTTCTTTCTTTCTTATTTTCTTAATGACCTTTTGCTTTCTTCTTGTATGACATTCTTTAAGTCATCCCACAACTCTTCTGGTCTTTGGTCATTAGTGTCTAATGCATCAAATATCTTCTTGAAATGGTGTCTAAATGCAGGTGGGTTATGTTCAAGGTCATATTTTGGCTCTTGTGGACTTAAAACATTTTTTTTCAGCATCAGCACATGCAATTGATGGTCTATTCTACAGTCTGCCCTTGACCTTATTTTGACTGATAATATTGAGCTTTCTCACTATCTCTTCTCACAGATGTAGTCAATTTGGTTACTTTGTGTTCCATCTGGTAAGGTCCACGTGTTTAGTTGCTTTTCACGTTGTCTAAAAAAGGTATTAACGATGAATAAGTTGTTGGTCTTGTGAAATTCTATCACACAATCTCCAGGATCATTTCTATCACCAAGGCATATTTTCCAACTACTGACCCGTCATTATTTCTAACCTTAACGTTAAAATCAGCAGTAATTATCAATGCATGTTGATGCATGTTCGATTAATTTTCAGACTGAAGAATTTAGTAGAATTCTTCAGTTTCATTGGCTTTAGTGGTTGGTGCGTAAATTTGAATAATAGTGGTATTAACTGCTCTTGCTTGTAAGCATATGCGTATTACCCTATCACAGACAGCAGTGCACTTTAAGATAGATCCTTAGTGGGACACAAATGCCAGCAAACAGCAAAGATAAGAACGATGGTACTCTATAGCACAATTTTCCAGTTCGTGTAGTGGAAGCGGACTGCTAGTTTGTGAAGATACTGCTTCCCCAGCCTGATGAGTGAATGAGTGGAGCTTGTGTAGCTGGAGTTCCTGAGCTGATGGTCTTTGGCTGCTAACAGCCTGTGAATCCATCCCAGTTTGTCGTGACAATGCTTGTCATTTTCTGTCTCTACCATGATGAAGAAAAAATGGAACCCTTGTGTGGCACTGCATGATGAGTACTGGGCCACAAGGTCAGTTTGAACCGAAAAGTTGACAGTTCAAATTCACCCACTGCTCCTTGGAAACCCTATGCAGGATCGCTATGAATTGGAACTGACTAGACAAAATTTAACAACAACATGATGTAGAAAAGATTAGGAGAGACTGCTGTCACCTCCCTGAAGGCAGAATCTGGGCTGTACCCATTCCATTGGCTTTGCAATAGAAAGAGTAAACCAGGCACACCCTGGTTGCTCAGTATACATAGTTGCACTGTGCAGACTGACGATCTGCTGAGGGCTGTGGTGGTTAAGCAGTCAGCTGCTGCTTGAGGGGCCATTGCTCCAACAACTGTTGACTCAGAGGACAGAGAGTCTTTTAAAGTACAACCTAAAGGACACCTTGAGTCTGAAATAGAGCAAATGACAAAGTGGTGAAAGAAGAGACACATAACACATTTCTGGAGAAAGACAGTGAACCCAATCTCTGGCAGGATTAACAGGTTAATTAAAGAATCTGTCCTAATGATGCTGGCACATCTTCAATTCAGACTGACATTAACTCAAGACATAGTTCCCAATCTATCTTTTTCTACTAGCTGCCATGGCGCTGAAATACTTACCAGAAAAGTCGATTCTTAAGGCCCTTCTAGACAAGTGTAATTGTGCCCTAGGTGGAGACCCACTCACGGAGAGGCAATGCATCAGTTCATGGATTAGTAGGAACAGTTATTTGATTAATTCTTGACCACACTATAATTTTTTGGCAGGGAGAATGTGTAACAGGAAGTAAAAGTGAGCGAATTAATATCTCTGAGCCTGCCACAGGGGTAGGCATGGTGGGCACTTATTTCTCTTATTTCACAGACTTGGGTCTGTCAGTCATATACTGACTGGGTGACTCTGTAGGTAGGTCCCTTTTCTGTAAGGTTTGGTTTCCTTATTTGTAAGAGCAAAAAAACTTTATATTTATTTTCTAGGGTTGATGTAGCTAATTACTATAAACATAGTGGTTTAAAACAACAGAAATGTATTCTCTTGTAGTTCTAGATATCAGAAGTTTGGAATCAAGGTGTTTTTTAGTCCATTCATTCATCCATCTACCAATCTACCCATCCATCCAACCATCCAGCCATCTATTTATATCCCATCTTAACATTTACTTTCTATTTATTGTGATAAGTACTAAGGCCTTTGAAAAAGTATATGCTCTAGTAGGGTTTGAATGGAAGACATGAGAAAGAGAAGAAACATATATAAAAAAAGCATCAGAATTGAAGTAGACTCTCATCAGTGTGTAACTTAATATGCCTGGAAAAGAAGACAGAAGGGTAGAAGAAAGTCCCCACATAAAAGGGAGTGCCTAAATTCTAGACCCAACTATACTACTAACTGCCTGTGTGATCTTAGACAAATTCCTACCCTTCTCTGGGAAAAATTTCCTTATCTATGACATTTAGACTTTGCGATTTATCCCAATACTGACATTTTAGGATTCTATAGAGTCCTGGTTGTGGCGTTGTAGGGTAACATTAGACTGCTAACTACCGTGTTGGTAGTCCAAACCCACCAACTACTTCTTGGAGACCCTATACAAGGTCGCTCACCTAAAGTCAAAACCAGACAATGGCACTCAGCAAAAACAACATTATGATTTTGCCTATTAATCCTCACCACTGGACCAATAAACAACATTCTTATCAATGGAGAAAAGATTGAAGTTGTCAAGGACTTCATTCTTCTTGGATCAACTGTCAACACTCGTGGAAGCAGCAGTCAAGAGATCAGACGATGTATTGCATTGGGCAAATCTGCTGCACAGGAACTTTTTAAAGTATTGAAGAGCAGAGATGTCAGCTTGAGGACTAAGGTGCACCTGACCCAGGCCATAGTGTTTTCAATAGCCTCATATGGATGCGAAAGCTGGACAGTGAATAAGGAAGATCGTAGAAGAATTGATGCCTTTGAGTTATGGTGTTGGAGGAGAATACTGAAAGTGCCATGGGCTGCCAAAAGAACCAATAGATCTGTTTTGGAAGACGTGCAGCCATAGGGCTCCTTGGAGGCCAGGATGGCTAAGCTTCGTCTCTCATACTTTGGACATGTTGTCCAGAGGAAATAGTCACTGGAGAAGGATGTCATGCTGGGTAAGGTGGAGGGTCAGAGAAAAAGAGGAAGACCCGTAACGAGATGGATTGACCAGGTGGCATCATTGATGGCATCAAGTGTGGCAGCGGTAGTGAGGTTGGCCCAGGATCGGACATTGTTTCGTTCTGCTGTGCATGGGGTCGCTATGAGTTGGTTCTGACTCGATGGCACCTGACAACAACAACAACAACAACATTAATTAGTAAGAGAAAGAGCAAAGCTTAAGAAGTGGTGAACTATGGAGTGTTTGGGCACAGCAAGTGGACAGATGAGTTTGAGGCAGTGTGAATCTTTAAGAAAATAGAGACATGGCTAAGAATGTAGGTTGTATTTCAATTACAGGGACCTTGAATATGTTAGCACAAACAGTAGTAGTAGTTGCAATGACTAGTAAAGCTTTGTTCCATTTCATTTTCAGGCTCGTGATTAGTCTCCCTGCTTATGGTTCTGTCACATAATCTGACCTCCATGGTGCACTCCCAGAAGCCCCTGCTTCGGTACAAAATACCTCTGTGAAGCCAGGTATTCAGGGCTCCTTCCCTTTTCTTCTCATTTGTGTCTGAGTCTTGAATTGGCTTGAATTAGTTAGTCATGAATTAGCAGAGTGTGGATCAGGGGACATTTGACAAAAGATGTTGACTTTTCTCCTGCTCTGTCATCTGGCAGCCTCATCACCGTGGCCCCGAGTTTGTTCACCTTATTCCCTGGCCTCAGGTCCTTTGTCCAGGATAATACAAAAGAGACACTGAGGTGGTAGAATCAGGGACCTGGAAGGGCATGAGAGATCATTGATCCTAGAAGACTGGGAACTCCTTAAGAGCAAGGACCACATCTTGTTTATTGCTGACTTCTCAGTCCCTAATGAAGAGCACCTAATAGGTGCTCAGTTAGTGGTCATGGAAGGAATGAAAGATTGAATGAGGTCCCGGACGATAAACTGGTTATTGAAAAGAAAGATACTGTGGCATCATTCCTTCTTAGATGTGACTCCTTAAAATGAAGACAATAGTACCCGCCATGGCAATACTTTTGGGCTCTAGGCCAAGGCTGCTCAGAGCGTCTTTGGGATCTTTGCTTTGAAGATAGCCTTATCCTGGGGTTGGTGAGCTTGAACCGCCGACCTTGAGGTTCAAGCTGACTTTGTAATCCAGCACACTAACCCACAGCAAACCCTGTACAGGGTCGCTATGGGTCGGAACCGACTCAACAGCACTTAACAACAACAACAACAACAACAACCCACAGCATTACACCACAACTCCTATCAGGAAATGGGATGGACCAAATGATCCTTCACCAAGCCCTTTTGATTCTTGGCTGCATTTCTGATGGTGACCATTGGGTGGCACCAGCCCCTCAGGTTACGTACCTCTGAGAGGCCTGGAAAGTCACTCTGCGCTGCTGCAGGAGCGTTGGAACGAGTGGGGGCTGGGAGTAGGGCGGCGTGGGGGTGGGGAAGGAGCCTCTTCGAGAGAGTCCAGGTGCTTGCGCCTCTGCACGCCTGTGTGTGTGCCTTTGTGCGTGGCTGGGGGTGGCTGTATAAGCATTATGAGGGTGTACATGTATGTGTGTGAGTGTGTGTGTTTGCATGTCAGGGAGCGCTAACGCCTCAGAGAAAGGGGGCCTTTGTTTCGTTCCTGATTATGTGCAGGAAAATCATTTGACCTAAATTAAATCGCTCTGCCCTAAGGATATTAGTATATACTGTGGATGAAGGGAGGCTTGGAAACATGGACTTTTCAAGACATTGTTAGGTTGTGTTGTTATGTGCCATGGACTCGGTTCCGACTCACAGTGACCCTGCACAGGGTTTCCAAGGTTGTAAATCTTTACGGGAGCAGAAAGCCTCATCCTTCTCCCGCGCAACAGCTCGTAGTTACGACCCTGAGGTTAGCAGCCAGATTCGTAACCACTACACTACCAGTAGAGCCATTAAAATTTGTTTAAGGTGTCCCCTCATTTCTCAGATGGGAATAACTGAGGCCACAGAGGGCCTATACCTAGTCTGGGGGATACCACAGAGCCTTGGTGGGACTGGGTCAGAGGTCTGGCTCCCTGACACTGACCATTGTATCCAAGTTTGAGTCAGTGGCTACCTCAGACCAAGGAGGCTGGCCTGACCTATCCAAACATGGTGGGTGTTTCTAGGAAGAACACTTGGGCAAGATGGCGGCCAGAGCCTCTTGCTTAGTCTAAGCTGCATGCTGGCTTCTCACACCTGCCCCTTCCCCTTTAACCTCTGGATATCAGAGCCAGCCCAGCCAGCTCCAGCCATCCACTGGGCAGAACCTTGAAAAGAACAGAATGTGTGCAGGGTCCCATGGTGGCAGGTGACAGTTAGGGACTAGAGTCCAGCTCTCTGGTCTTTTCCTCTGTCGCTGCTACTATCATCCCCCTCTTCTCACACTCGGGCCTCTATCTGCCTCTCAGTAGTCCTGGGATAGACTTCCAGGGACACCAGGGAACTCTGGCGTCATCTGTATCCCATTCAATAAGGACCTGACACCACACCCAAGGCATGATGAGGGCAATAGCCTATGATGTGTACATGAAATTTGCCTGCAGTTGGTGAAAATCCCCGATAAGAGCTGCCATTTAGTCTTGTGTGTAGCCTCTGCTCCAGGCACTGTGTTGGGTTCTCTAGCTCCAGCGTCAGACTGCCTGGACTCTATCATTGACCAGCTCTGTGACTTTGAGCCAACATCCCTAAGCTTTCCATTTCTGCATTTTAGAATTGGGGAGGTCACCAGTGCTCACTGAAAGGGTTGTTGTGAGGTTTAAATGAGTCACTATAGATAAAATGCCTGCTACTCATGAGTCTTAATGAATGTTGTTGGTATCTAATGTATTCTTTAATACTCAAAACAACCTTAGGAATGGTGCTTCTCATTTTATGAACTGGATACCCAAGGTGATATGTATGGTAAAGTAATCAACCTAGTAATTGGTAGAAATGATCATGGAACCCAAGTCTATAAAAGTCAGAATTTAGTCCCCATCATTACAACTTTAATGTCCCATCACCACGCCTAAGCACAAGGGGTGGCCTCTTTAAAAAAAAAAAAAATTAATAACAGCAGAATTAAGTATAGTATCAGAGTCCTGGTGTGGCACTGTGGCTAATGCGTCAGACTGCAAAGTCATTTGAACTGCAAGGTCGGTGGTTCAAGCACACCAGCTGCTCCTTGGAAACCCTGTACAAGGTCACTATGGGTCAGAATCTACTTGACGGCACTTTACAACAACAATAACAGCATGTGTATATACTTACATATAGTTTAAAAAGGGATTGAAAAAAAAGAAAGCAATCTTTGAAATATAACTCTGTCTAAGACTTAACGTTCTTATCATGCTCTTAGTCTATCTTGATTTCTAATAGGGTGGTACCAGGATGCTTTAGAAGAGGGACACAGTCCAGAAACCCTGTTCTGTGTGCAAGGAGGCCTGTCCTCACAGCTATCTCTGCTCCACCCACCCTTCCTTTGTCAGTTCCAATCCATTCTGCAAGAGGGCTTGGACTGGCTAGCCTGAGAATGCACCCAGACTCCCTGCTGTTGTTGGGTTGCTGTTAAGTGCCTTTGAGTCCGTTCCGACTCATAGCGACCCTGTATAGGGTTTCCAAGGGGCAGCTGGTGAGCTTGAACCACCAATCTTGTGGTTCAAACTGATGCAGCCCAGCACAGTAACCACAGCACCACACCAGGACACTAACAGTTCGTAATCATTACTGCCCATTTATGGGTTCTGCTCAAATGCATAATAGGCTTTATATAAACCATAGTTACGAGTGTTCATTAGGGTGGGATGCAGTAGTTACCATGGAAATTACCCAACTGCAAATGTGTGATGTCAGGCCACGTGATCCAAGGAGGGGCCTCTGGGCAGCTTTCCCAACTAACATGGAACCTTCAAGATAAAATGGTGTTTGCAGAGCTTTAGGTTCCTTACAACCTCTCTCTTCATCTCCATCAATGGAGGCTTCCTTCATCTCAGCCTGGCCATCAGCACTCAGCTAAATGTGGAGTCCTGGTGTGGTGCCAAAGCATAAGCATTCCACCTCAGGGTTGGTTTGAACCTCAAGGTTGCTGGTTCAAACTCATCAGTCGCTCCTTGGAAACCCTATATAGGGTCTCTATGAGTCAGAACTGACTCAGTGGCACTTAACAAAAACAATGTGGTGCTGTAGGACAAGGGCTGGACCACAAAGTTGATCTGAACTGCAAGATGGTGGTTCAAACCCACTAGCTGCTCCTCAGAAACCCTATACAGGGACCATATGAGTTGGGACCAACTCCACCACACTTAACAACAACAGCAGTCTAGATCTGTCCCACCAATGTCCTCTGAGCACCTACTCTATATGACACTGGGGAAATCTTGATAAACAGCATAAAGTCTTGGGTATGGTATAAGTTGCAGTTGACACCCTTGTGTTTCACAAGTATCATGAGTCAAACCACTGCCTTATAGGGATCCAGATAACCCATTTGATTTCCATTCCTGCAAAACCAGCTGGGCTGGGACTGTGGCTGAAGTGGCTAGCAGTGGGACAGGGTAAGTGTTGAAGAGTTTGAGTGGGTGTAGGGGAACCAGAATTGTTTAGCTGAAATTTTGGTGTAGGGAATTGGGGAACCAGAATTGTTTACTGAAACTTTGGGATTAGAAATAGGAGTCTAATCATCAGGTCAGAAACCTGGGAGAAATTAGATGAGTTTCCCTGCTTCCATTTCTGTCCTGGTGTGGCACTGTCAGATCAGCACTGGACTGCTAACGGCAAGTTCACTGGTTCAAATCCACCAACTGCTTCTCGGAAACCCTATACAATGTCGCCATGAGTAAAAACTGACTCTTTGACATTTAACAAGAGCAACAATATATACAAATCATTTATTTGCCCTGATAGTGCAGTGGTTTAAGTGTTGGGTTGCTAACCTAGCCATAAATCTTTATGGAGGCAGATGGCCACGTCTTTCTCCCATGGAGCACCTGGGGGGTTCAACCAGTTAACCTTTCAGTTTGCTGTATGCTGTGTCTTAGTATTGCCTGGAGTATGAGCTGACCATATTCCTATTTTTTGAATGACTGACTGTGTGAATGAATTAACAAATCAATATACAATAAACAGCACGTGTGGGAGGGAGCTGAGAGGATCTAGTAAAGAGCTTTGTCTCTGCTGCCTTAGCTTTATTTCCCATCAGCCCCACCGTGTCCATGTGGTTAGCCTTTTCATAGATCCTAGTAACTAGAGGGTCTGAAGAGTTGGGGTATATTGCGGTACCGTGGGATAAGTACTGGACTGCTAACTGCATGGTCATTGCTTTAAACCCACCAGCTGCTCCTCAGAAATTTTATATAGAAAGGAACCAATTCAACAATGCTTAACAACAGAGTTCACTTCTACTACATGTCAGTTTGTTGTGCTGTGGTGGCTTGCATGTGGTTGTGTCACTGGTATTTCAAATACCATCAGGGTCATCATGGTAGACAGGTTTTAGCAGAGCTTCCAAACTAAGACAGACTAGGAGGAAAGGCCTGGGCAATCTACTTCCAAAAGTGAGTCTGAGAAAACTGTATGGATCACAATAATTTGTTGTCTGATAGAGTACTAGAAGATAGGAACCCCCAGGTTAGAAGACACTATAAATACAGAATGGCTGCAACAATGTCCTACTTGAGCCCACCAGTGATCATAGCAACACCACAGAGTCAGACAGTGCTTCTTTCTGTTGTACATGAGTTCACCATGAGACAGAGCCAATTCTATGTTAACCAACAACAGTGTACTTGGCAGCAAGCTTAAATAAAGGCTGCCAGGAACAGCCACTGAGATGTTCTTCTATGTTGCTGCTAGGGATCAGTAACCCCTGATTTGTTAAGGGATGGGTTATGGCATCCTTGGAAGGACATCATCCTACTGTTAAAGTCTGGATGTGATCTATATCAGTTCTTTGTGGCAGCAGGGAAACCTGCATGCAACCAAAAATGCAATCAAACAGTGTAATAGATGTCTGCTTTCCTAACAGGGATAGGAGAGGTAGCGAAAGCTGGCCATCATCTACTTGGTGGTGGTGGTGGTATGCCGTGGAGTTGTTTCTGACTCATAGTGACACAGTATAGTGTTTCTGAGGCTGTAAAGCTTTACAGGAGCAGAAAGCCTCATCTTCCTCCCTAAGGATGGCTGGTAGTTTCAAACAACTGACCTTGAGGTTAGCAGTCCTACTCATAACCACGACAGTACTAGAACTACCTAGAGCTTTTAAAAACTAGCATTATATAGCTTCTTGACGTTAAAAGAATCAAAATTCACTCATGATCTCAAAGCCTCAACAGAACAAATGGATTTGTCTTTCTTTCTTTCTTTCTTTCTTTCTTTCTTTCTTTCTTTCTTTCTTTCTTTCTTTCTTTCTTTCTTTCTTTCTTTCTTTCTTTCTCTCTCTTTCTCTCTTTCTCTCTTTCTCTCTTTCCTTTCCTTTCCTTTCCTTTCTTTCGTTCTTTTGTTCTTTCTTGGCATTGTCTATAAAAATCATGTCAAATTATTTTCAAAATGTTCATATGTAAGACATAATTCAATTCTTTATAAAAATCTTACAAAGAACTTGGTATATGTCAGTCCCAGGTAAAGAAGTGGAGTTGTAAAGATGAACAAAACCTGGTCACGATCTCCAGGTACTTGCAAACTAGTAAAGAGGCAGAAATGGGCATCAGAACTCCAAGACAGTGCCATGTTATATATCGAAACAATCCTCCTGAGTTCAAATCCTGACTGGGTGTCTTCAGCAACTTATTTAGCAGCTCTATACCTTGACCTTCTTATCAGTAAAATGGAAGTGATAAAAATAATCTCTCTCAGAGGGTCTTTGGAAAGAATATATGAATTTATAGATGAAAAGTCCTGGAACAGATCCTAGTACATGCTAAATGCAGAATACCTAAGTGTCCACTGCACAATGGCTAAGTGCTTAGCTGCTAAGCAAAAAGTTGATGGTTTGAACTCACAATTGGCTCCATGGTAGAAAAGACCTGGTGATTTACTGCCATAAAAATCGGTGGTGATGGTGATGGTGGTGGTGTTCTGTGAGTCAGTTCTGACTTATCATGACCCTGCATAGGATTTTCCAAGCTGTAAATCTTTATGGGAACAGAAAGCCTCAGTTTTCTCCTGAGGAGTGGCCAGTAGATTTGAACTGCTGACCTTGAAGTTAGTCCAATACATAACCCATTATGCTACTAGTGCTCCTTCGAAAACCTTTTAGGGCAGTTCTACTCTGGTAGTGTAACGGTTAAGAGTTGGGCTGCTAATCTCAAGGTCTGCAGTTCAAAACTACCAGCTGTTCTGCAGGAGAAAAATGAGGCTTTCTATTCCTATAAAGATATACAGCCTTGGAAACCCTGTGCAGGGTCGCTATGAGTTGGAACCAACTCCATGGCACATAACCACTAATCACCACCCTGTCATATAGTGTCGCTATGGGTCAGAACCAACTGGATAGCACACAATAATAACAATATTATTGCTATAAAGCATAATGACATAGGCTTTGAAAAGAGATGTGTAAAGTATATTAGCGATAATAACAACTAAAGGATGACAAGGAGTACTTCCTGTGTAAGCTATAAGTTTCCGATAGAAAGACAACATGGTATCAAGGGACCTACCAGACTAGGTTCACTGGATATAGAGACCTCTTCTTATTCCTGACTTTGTTTTTTGGTGGTGCAGTTAAGCATTGTGCTGTTAACCAAAAGGTCAGCTGTTGCTCTTTGGGAGACAGATGAGGCAGTCGGCTTCTGTCAAGATTTACAGAAACCCTACAGAGCAGTCCTAATGTGTCCTATAGGGTCACTGTGTGTTGGAAGGACTTGATGGCAGTGAGTTTTTTTAATGAAATAAGTATTAGCTCACAGGAGTTCTGTGAAGAGCAAATAAAATGATAATAGCATGATTCCCAGCACATGGCAGATACCAGGAAAAGGACACCACTCAGTAGACTGTGAGCTCCATGATGCATTATGATTGTGGGATCTGCACTATGGTCCAATGTGATGTTACAGTGTGTCCTATCAGCGTTCTTGGGACCTGTCTCTTCCAAGTTCAAGTCTCTTTTCAGGGGCAGTTTGCTCCCAATGATTGATGACCTAGGGAGCATGAAGGACCAGACCCTTCACTCCAACCAAAGATGACACTGCAGGGTCACCCAGCTCTCAAGCTTTGCAGGGGGTCAGGTGAAGTTTTCATTGAGCCTGCATTACAGCTCAACTTCTGCTTCTGTCTCTTGCGCCTCCTCCCTTCCACAGGTGTAGATTCTAAAAACACTCACTAATAACTCCCTCCCACAAATGTTTGCATAAAGCCTGCCTCCTGACCCACTCACCCTGCCATGTACTTCTCTGATTGCTCTTTTCATGCATAGTGCCTGGCACATATGAGGGACTCAGTCTTGATAGAATGAAGTGATAATGATTTGAGTTGTTGTAAAGAGGATTGCTCAGGATCCAAACCAATTATTTATTAAGTCTGTTTCAACTCATGGTGAGCCCATGGGTGCCAGAGAGCTGTGCTCATTAGGGTTTTAAATGGCTGATTAAAAAAAAAAAAAAATAGATTGTCAGATTTTCCTTCCGAGGAGGATTTGAACCTCCAACCTTTCAGTTAGAAATTCAGTGTATTACCTTGGGACTCCTGAAAGGAAGGTAGAATTACCAGACTCCACTGTTTTTCTATCAGAGGCATCTGCTTCCTTTAACTGCGGCCTCTCCCAGTGGATAGCAACAGGCCTGCCTTCTCTCTCTGTCTCTCCCTCCCTGTGAGCCCAGGCCCCGCCCCAGCTGCTGTTTCCCAGAAACCTTTGTGAGGAGGCTGAGGAATCAGACCTCTGGGGATAAGGCTGACACTGGAAGTTAATGATTATCAGTTGAGACAAAACACTTGTTTACATGTTGCCATCATTAGAGGTTCCAGCCTTACCTCTGCTGGGCCTCCTGCCAGATGTTTGGAGGGGGTTTTCACAAGCTGTGCAGTTTACTAAATACAAAAGCACTCCTATTAAGGCAGTTTCCTATCAGGCAGTACAATTCTGATAACCGGTAATTGAATTTCTTTATCTGGAGCAAAGAAGACCAAGATACTCTCAGAATTTGCTCAGCTGGAGGACCCAGATGGTTTCTGGAGTCATGGAGATTCCCTTCTTGAGCCCCCACTGAGAAAAGTAGCTTGGTTTAATGGTCTGTAATAGATTGAATTGCATCCCCCAAAATGATATGCTGAAGTCCTAACCCCTGTATGTTTGAACATGACCTTGTTTGGAAAGAGGGTCTCTGAAGATATTATCAGTTACCATGAGATCATACTGGACTATGGTGGGTCCTAATCCAATTTAATCCATCAGCATAGACATGCAGATGGCTATGTTGTAGCTGCAAGCCAAGTAACTCCCAGACTACCAGAAACTGAGAGTAACAAGAAGGGATCGTCCCTTATAGCATAGTCCTGCTCACAACTCAGATTCATACTCCTAGCTCCAAAGCTGTGAGGTAATACATTATTTCACACCTGTATAATAAGTCATCCACCTAGGAAACAAATACACAGTCTTTTGAGCATTGTGTCTGGCTCTTGGTGGATGTGGAAGAAACTCTTGAAGAAGAAATCATTGCAGATGTAATAGAAAAAGCAACATATTCACTTAATGTTGAAAGATAAATGGGGCTTTTCTCCAGTTATATAGAAAGGGTGATGGAACCGCATGTGCAAAGGCACTGAGGCAGGGCAGCCTGTCATTTCAAGATACAGAAAGCAACACCCATGACACCCAGTATCCCACTGTATATGGCTGCTTGCTGTCCAGACCAGTGGTTCTCAACATACTTGAAATAAGAATTACTTTTAAAAATTGCCCAGCTCCCTTCCCCACGTCCTAATTTAATTAGTCTATGATAAATTCTGAGCAGTAAGTTTGATAAGTTCTCCAAATTATTCTAAATAGAGTCAATATTGACATTGACTCTTACAACTCAGTGCTTCTCACCTTCTCAACTTTTGGACAAATGCACTGGGGAGAAACGTTTGTCAACTTTTCAAAATTTATTACTGAGTATGACTGAAATGAAAAATGGGGCTTCCTTAGTGCTCAGCCTTAAGGGCAAACATTTCCCTTTGGGCTAGCTAGGCATACGAGCACCCTCTTTCCTGTCAGAGTCTGTTAGGGAAAGAATAACTTGCAAGAAGAACTCCACTTTGACCGGCTCTGGACCACATCAATCAGGTAGGTAAACAAATACCAATAGGGCTCCGGTGCCTTGACCTGCAACTCTCCTTCTGCTGACTTCTCAGGATGAAGAAAAAAAAATGGTAAATTATTCAAGGTTGGGGAGAGCAGGTTTTGTAACTCTGAATTATAAGACGGCTGAATAAGAAACTATAGTAGTCTATACATATTTTATCCCTATTTTTTTTCACTCCCTTGCAGAAGATTCAGTTTTTGTTTCTCCCAAGCAGGATTGCTCACTTTGACATTCCCTGGGTGTCTGTAGTACTAGGCAATAATTAAATATCAGGTGCATAAGCTGCTCTTTAATTTGACATGTGTGCTCCAGGCAATAACGGCACGCAGTGCCATGTGGGAGTGTAATTGCTAAGGAATAAAATCTTGTAGCGAGTGAGATCATTGTATCAGGTACGGTGTGACAGCTCATTTGATCATTATGCCCAGGCTAAAGAGTTTGCCTAATTAGTTTCCATTAAAACTCACCCTTTAATCAAGAGTTATTCTTGCATAAAGAATGTCACTCGGTCCAGATGAATGAACAATGGTTTCCCCTCGAGATTGGACTCTCAGCAACACTGGCATACCATATGTCTTTTCCAACAATCCACATCCAGCCCTCAGCTGGGAAGTCCAAGCTGGAATGGCTAATACAGATGGAGAAGAGGAAAGGTATTGTAAGGTGAGATACTAGCAGCCTTGGTGGGTGGGGCTTGGGGTCTAAGGGAAACTCCCTGCCACTTACAAAGACCTAGGATTCCAGAATCTTCCACATGCAGAGAGAATGAGGACCACAGAAGGGAAGTGACTTGTTCATGGATATAGCAACTTGTAGCCCACTGTTCTTCCTTCTGCATGATGTGGTGGCCTAGACTTTCAGGTTTCTAAGGGCCAAGAATACGGCTATATCCTGACCCACTTAGAGAAAGCAAGAGTGAGAATGAATGCCAGTAGTATCAGCATGCAGGCTGGTTTCCATCTCTTAGGCTCCAAAGTCAACCTAATCTCTCTTTGAATCCCAGCTCTGCCACTTAATTGATCACTTAATTTCGCTAAGATTTAGTTTCTTAGCTTACAGGGTAGAAGTAATAATGCCCACTTACTGGGTAAAAGGATTCACCTCCGGGTATTTGGATCCAGAGATAAACACACCCATTGCCATAAAGTTGATTCCCAAGAAACCCAACATTGGGTAAAACCCAAAAGAGTCCAGAACTTTTGACAACCTGCTTGACAGAAGCAATTTGACATCAGATTCAGATCACATCCAGGGTTATCCAATGTGCACAGCAGTGTCTGGAGTCCTGGTGTGGCTCTGTGGACTAATGCAAACTTTGGTGGTTCAAGCTTACCAGCTGCTCCTTGGAAACCCTATAAAGGGTCACTATGGGTCAGAATCAATTCGACGGCACTGAACAACAATGTAACACTTAACAACAACAACACTTAACACTTAGCACTTAACAACAACAACAGCATAGTGCTGATCTTGTAATAGATGCTATACCAGAACAGATATCTGACATGCCAGTGTGAGCTGAGACCTTTCCGTTTCCTTTTCCTGGACACTGATATTCTACCTCTCCAATGAAACATTACTACTCTTTGGGAAAATATTAGCCAACATCATGTTGGGTGTTGTTGTTGCCACTCCATTAATTCCTATGAACGCATCTATCCTATAGCCCCACGTTTGTCTTGATCTTCTGACTTTGGGCTCTGAACTTCTAATTGGCAACCAAACACTCAGGCACTTTGAAACAACCATTTGATACTGAACTCACTGCTCACCTACTCCCTGGCCTCTTCTTTTAAATGACTTTGACAAACCCTGAGACATTCAGTTTAGTAACTTTAGAGTCATCCTTAAGTTGGAGGATGTGTGATGCAGGGAAAGAGGATAAGCTTCTGAGTCAAATACTCTGACCTGGGACAATTCACTTCATCTGTCTGAGATTGACTTAGTGTCCTGGTAGTTAAAATAGAAGATAATTATACTATATATAAGATTATTCCTCATCTGACCTTTGCCTACATTTCAACATCTGTTGTTATTGTTAAGTGCCATCGAGTTGGTTCCAACTCATAGCAGCCCTGTATGAGGATCTGCTGGTGGATTAGAACCATCGACTTTGCAGTTAGCTGTCCAATACCTATTCTATAGAGCCACATTAAAAACTTCATTGGCAGTGGTGGGATAGGCCACTGACTCAGCTCCAATTCATAACGACCCTGTGTAGAGTATAGAGTTTTTGAGGCTGTAAATTTTTACAGGAACAGAAAGCCTCATCTTTCTCTTGTAGCGGGACTGGTAGATTTGAAGTTCTGACCTTGTCGTTAGCAGCCTAGCTTATAATCACTCTGCTACCAGGGGACATTCTTTTGTTGTTGTTAAGTACTATAGCATTGGTTCCAATTTATAGCGACCCTATACAGGGTTTTTGAGGCTGTAAATCTTTACAGGAGCAGAAAGCCTCATCTTTCTCCCACGGAACAGCTGGTAGTTTCGAACTGCCTTCTTCAAATAACCCTTGCTCCATTTAAACCAGGCAGTGTGCTGTTCCAAGATGCCGGTAATCATGGTTACTTAAGGTACTATGCATTTTTATAAGCTGTTTTTGTTTTCCCTGGCCACCCAGCAAATTCCAACAGATCTTCTAAATCTCACAAGAAATATCTTTATTAAGCTTCTCTTGGATTTCCCAGACAGAACTAGACACTCCGTTTCCTACTCTACTTTACTACTTTGATTCCTGGCTCTCTAGGACTTTAAGCTCCAGATAATCTATCTTCAATATCTTTTAGCTTTTTTTTTTAAAAAATATTTTCTATCATTTCATCAGTTTGACGTAATTCATAAATGCATTCTTCTCCAGTCAACTTCATCTTGTTATGTATACCATTTATTGGCTACTTTATTAGACACTTTATATTTTTTATAATTTATATTTTATGCTCATTATTTCTAGTTGGTACTTCTTAATGATTTCTTATTCTTTTTTCATATTGCTAATATTTCTGCCCATACCCTTTAAGTGGGTTGTTGTTGTTAAGTGCTGTCGAGTCAGTTCCAACCCATAGCGACCCTGTGTAGGGTTTCCGAGGAGCAGCTGGTGAGTTTGAACTGCCGACCTTGCAGTTCAAACGGCTTTGTAGTCTGGCGCATTTACCCACAGCACCACACCAGGACTCCTTAAGTGGGTTAAGCATACTTATTGGATATTTTTAGGTCATCTGTTTTCATAATTCTGCTTTAAATGGTCTATGTTGTTCTGTTTAGAACTTTTCTTAATAATAATTAAATCCTCTAATTGAGCTATTTTGGTTTATGAAGTTCTGTTCTCCTGGGACTATCAACCACTTTGGTAATGTGTGCTGGGGAATGTGACAGGGTCATGGTTTAAAGAAAGGGAACTGATGTGTCCCAAGGCAGAAAGACTGAGGTCTCAGACACCTACTGATAGGAGTTTTACATTTCAATCTGTAGGACGAATGGCATGGGGAGAGGGTGGTCTTCTGATGTTTTATCTACTAACCTTGGATTTGAAGGGGTTCTGGTGGAGTTGTGAAAGTTTAGGGGTGGCTCAGCAGACCCTACCTCTGTTTCTATCAGCTCCTTACCCCAGCACGATGTTCCTGCAGTCTTGATGCTGATTTGTGTTATGCTGTAAAAGGACAGCCAAGGAGAGTTCCAAGGCAGTGAAAGAGGGATGTGACAACACAGCTTTGTAACTCTTTCTCCTACACATCCACTAACACCATCTCTGGCAGCCCTTAGCCAGAAGATGCAGCTGCCCACCTGTCTTACTACATATATTTCCAGGTAACTTCACTGTTCCCAGAAGAATCTCACAATTTTGTTGTTGTTGTTGTTAGTTATTAGTAGTTCTTGGAAGCCATATTTTCCTCATCTATTTTTCTCAGTATTAATCTTCATGAAAAGAGCCCAAGATAGTCAACTATCTGTGGTGCTGTGTGATAAGGCACTGGACTGCAAGGTCGGTTTGAACCTCAAAGTCTATGGTTCAGACTCACTAGTTGTTCCTTGAAAATCCTATACAGAGTTGCTATGAACTGACTCGACAGCACTTAACAACAACAATCTGGCAGGAACCAAACATTATCTTTCATAATACGTGATACATATTCTACAAATGTATGTGCCACATATTTTAGATGGCATGGTGGCTAAAATAAGACTCTGAAGTCAGACTGTTTGAGTTTAATTTTTATATTAAAGTTGTTTTCAAATAAACATTGCTGAAATTAAATTTACAGAAAGTAAAAGTCATGCGCTGTAAGGATCTAGTTTGGTGTGGCGCTGTGGGTTAAGGCGCCAGACTGCATAACTGTTTGAATTGCAAGGTCGGCGGTTCAAGCTCACCAGCTTCTCCTCGGAAACCTTATACAGGGTCGCTATGGGTCAGAATTGACTTGACAGCACTGAACAACACAACCCAAAAAAGTTCCCTGTGTATCTTTCCAGTCAGTACTCCCCAACCTAAACAAACAAGAATCAGCTCTCTTTCCTTTTTTACTACATTTGGTTTTTCTGAAGCTCCATATAAAGGGAATTATACTGTAGGCATACTTGTTATGTCTTATTTCTTTGGCTCAGCATAATGTTTTTTGAGATTCATCCATATTTCTGTGTGTATCATTTATCCATTCCCCTTTCTTGCTGAACAGTGTTCTTTCTTATGGATAGGCCACAATTTGCTCTTCTACATTCTGATTGATGGACATTTGGGTTATTTGCTGTTTTCATGCATCCCAGGTCTGCCACTTTCAATTGTGTTACCCTAACAGATTTATTTAACCTATTTTTTGCCAACCGTTACCCATATTAAGTGGTGATAATAATAGTACATACTCTACAGAGATTTTGTTATGATCTTTTGAATCAATGCATGTAAATTCCTTGGAACTTCCCAATTCCATAGTAAGCACTGAATAAATGCTTTCACTGAATTGTGTTTTGTATTTTTACCTTCCCACTGAAGTGTGAGTTCTTTGAAAACAAGAACTTAGTTGCATTATTTTTGATAAACACAAATCCTATGTCAGTGTTTACCATTCATTCCTTCAGTTAATAACTTTTAATTGTTCCTTGCTATGTGCCACACTTCTATGCAGATTGCTAAGGCTATAGTCATGAGATAGCCCCAGCTGTTATAAAGTTTCAAATTTAGAGAGAGAGAGACAATTCAGACAACATGCTATCAGGAACCCAGGGGCTATGGGAATGCTTAAAAGTAGTACCTAAAGCCAGAGGATTGACAGAAAGGTAGAGGAAAACAAGGAAGAATTCAGGAAAGATTCAGAAGATTAATATTAATATTTCAGAATGACCAATAAATTGAAAGGGCAGAGTAGATTTGAATCAATGGAAGCCTGAATTAGTGAGCTTAAAGATAAATCTCTCAGTACTAGTAAGGCAAAAGAATAATCAGGAAAAAAAGAATAAAAAATTCTGAAGACAACTTGAGATTCATGTAGAGTAATATGAAAAGGAATAACTTGCAGGTGATTGGAATTCCAGAACAGGAAGGGACAAAGAAAAGCACAGAAAATATAGTAAGAGAACTACTAGAATAAAATTTCCCTAATATCATGAAACATACCTTTATATTTGTTTCAGAGTTCCAACTCTATCTCGTGAGCCCTCTTGGCCCGGTGTTCCGTGTTGTTGACCAAACTCCTCACTACACGTCTACCCGATCCGCCATCTTGAAGGTGCAAGGCCTGGTAATGTAGTGGCTAGACCTTGCTGCTTCGAAGATCTCGCTGCAACAAATAGCACTCAAATCCAGCTTCTACTTGACCAAGTTTGTTGTCTTTCTCCTGGGACTGATCCCTCCTGATAACAGCTCCAAAGTATGAGAGGCAGTCTTGACATCTTCATTTCTAAGGAGCATCCAGTTGTGCTTCTTCCAACACAGATTTGTTCATTCTTCAGGCAGTCTGTGGTATACTCAGTATTCTTCATAAACACCATTATTCAAAGACATTGAATTTCTTAGGTCTTTTTATTGTCTAACATTTTAGGTCTTATTTATTGTTCAGCATTCATATGCATATTGGGCAATTAAAAATACCATGACTTGGGTCAGGTTTACTTTAGTCCTAAAAGTGACATCTTTGCTTTCAAATGCTTTAAAGAGGGCTTTTGTAAATGTGTCCAGTGCAATGTATCATTTGATTTCTTGATTGCTGCTTCCATGTTACTTATTGGTCCAGTTGTTAAGGAGTTTTGTCTCCTTTATGTTGAGGTGTGATCCATATTGTAGTCTTTGATAGTCATCAGTAAGTGCTTCAAGTTTTCTTTTGTTTCAGAAAGCAAGGTTGCGTCATCTGCATATCACAGGTTGTAATGAGTCTTCCTCCAATGTTGCATCCTTCTATACTCCAGAATTGATTATTTGCTCAGCACACAGAGTAAGTATGAGGAAAGGATACAACCCTGATACACTAAAGCAAGTGAAAATGAAATAGAAGAATTCTACCAACTTCTTCAATCTGAAATCGATCAAACATGCAATCAAGATGTATTGCTCATTACTGGTGACTGGAATGCAAAGGTTGGGAGCAAAGAGGAAGGACCAGTAGTTGGAAAATTTGGATTGGTGATAGAAATGATGCTGGAGAACGAATGATAGATTTCTGCAAGACAAATGATTTGTTCACTTCAAATACATTCTTTTAAAAAAAAAAAAAATTTATTTTCTTATACTGACATTATTGCAAGATTTTAATGTTAAAATTCACTTTCAAGTATAATGATCAAGAAATAATAAGAAACACCAAACTGAGAAATTATACAGTTTTGTCATTTTCTCTGTAGCTTCTTAATCCACTGAAATTAATTTCAAAAGTCAATACTTTTAGTCAGCTTCTTTATTAGATGTTTGGGTTTCTGCTTCTTTAGGCAACAAAGGCTCAATCTTTAGTACCAAACCTTCGCTTGTTGAGCTACGAAGGAAAGCACGTATCACAAACGGTCCCAAACTCAGCGGTCTGTGCTTACAAACATCACTGATAACTGCTTTCATATTGGCAGCTATCTGGTCACTTGGCATATCCAGTGTTGCTATTTTGGTCTGGAGAAAGTTCTCCTTTTCTTCATCTACTACAATTTCATGTCCAGTTTTGAAAAATTCAAGCATTTGGGGGATGTCACGGCCAATGGATTTTCAAGCAAGTTTTGGAAATCTTTTTTTCAGTTTCTTCTTTAGTGGATTAAGCTCAGGCATTATTTCTGGAACAGCTACATAAAAGTCTGCATGAATCTCATCAGCCAAAATTTGCTGTATCAGATTAGTTCCTCCTGCAAACGCAGCTCCATTTTCTTCTGCTATTTTGGTCTCTGATGCATTCCCAGTGAATACAGCAACTTTATTGATTTCTGAAGTGAATGGGTATGGAAAACGAAGGACACTGGCAAATGGCTCCACTTTTTTCTTCTTTTGTAGTGACATATCCAATGTCAAATCAAGATAAACACCTTGCTTTGGATAAGTGAAGTCCAGAATTTGATATTTCTTAAGTAGGTGGATAGCTTTCTCCACATCATATATCTGTCTTGGGTATAATCTTTTCAAATAGACATCATCTTCAGGCTCACCTTCCATGTAGTAGTATGACTTTATCTTTTCTATCTCATCTTGTTTTTCATCTGATGCTTTTCCTTTGGGATCTTTTTTCGCTTTCTTTTCAGGCCTTGTAGCAGCTGCAAAATGTCTGTTATGCAACTGAATATTTACAGAACAAGGAGAAAGAGACGCATGATAAGCTGTCTTGGAAAGACTAAGCTTCTGACGATGTATCAAAACTCTACGGAGGTATCTTACAGCAGCCGCCATGTTGACAATTCCGGAATGTGTCCCAAATACATTCTTTAGACAGCATGATATGACTATACACATGGAACTCACCAGATGGAATACATAGAAATCAAATTGACTACATCTGTGGGAAGAGATGATGGGAAAGCTCCATATCATCAGTGAAAACAAGGCCAGGGGCAGACTGTGGAACAGACCATCAATTACTGATATGCAAATTCAAACTGAAGCTGAAGAAAATGAAAA
>NW_006408601.1:4983605-4995468 GCF_000296735.1 Chrysochloris asiatica
ACAAGACCTTTTAAAAGTGTTGAAGAACAAAAATGTCAGCTTGAAGACTAAAGTGCGCCTGACCCAATCCATGGTATTTTCAATAACCTCATATGGATGCGAAAGCTGGACAGTGAATAAGGAAGATCGTAGAAGAATTGATGTCTTTGAGTTTTGGTGTTGGAGGAGAATACTAAAAGTGCCGTGGACTGCCAAAACAACCAATAGATCTGTTTTGGAAGAAGTGCAGCCAAAGTGCTCCTTGGAGGCCAGGATGGCTAAGTTTTGTCCCTCATACTTTGGACATATTGTCAGGAGGGAACAGTCGCTGGAGAAGGATGTCATGCTTGGAAAGATGGAGGGTCAGAGAAAAAGAGGAAGACCCCCAACGAGATGGATCACCCAGGTGGCATCATTGATGGACTCAAGTGTGGCAGCGGTAGTGAGGTTGGCCCAGGATCGGACATTGTTTCATTCTGCTGTGCATGGGGTCTCTATGAGTTGGTTCTGACTCCATGGCACCTGACAACAACAACAACAACAATATCATGAAAGACGAAGAGATAACCATTCAAGGAGCTGAATGAACCATATATATAGATCCCAAAAGAAAATTACCAAGGCATATCATAATTAAGTTCTCTAAAATCAAAAACAAGGAAAGAATCCTGAAAGCATCCTGGGAAAAAATGAAAAATTACTTACAAAAGAGAACCAATAAGATTCTGATTTATCAGCAGAAACCATATAAGCAAGAAGGCAATGGGGAGACATACAAAATTCTGAAAGAGAAAAAAAAAATTATCAATCAAGAGCCATATACCCAGCAAAACTGTGCCTTAAATGCCATGGCAAAACTAGAATATTTTCAGATAACTAGAAATTAAATTAATTTTTAAAAATCAGACCAATTTTTCAAAAATTACTAAAGGGAGTTCTTTGGACTAAGAACCAATAACAGCAGATAGCAAATAGAAATTAACATACATGACAGCACCACCCAGAATTCAGTCCATATATAGAAGTATCCAAAGTAAAATAAACTTAGAAGACTGAAAAAGGGAATCAGAGATGTCAATTTATAATCAAGATAACTACAAAGCAAAAAGAGGGAAGAGTATAGTTATAGAATTCCAAATGGTGAAAAAATGAAGTAGATGTCAAAATAAAAGGGACTGTTTCAAAATGGAAGGAAAGATTAATAAATCACAGGGTAACCTCAGAGAAAATGAATACACCTCACATCAAATCAAGAAAAGGGAAAATCATGAAGATTTTGTAAATATTAAAACAGCACCAATGAAGCAACTGACAAGAAAATTCACAAACAAAATGAACTTAGCACAGAAAAATATGTGGAACAGAGAAACCAGCAGCACCACCAGAAAACACACAGTAAAATGACTGCTATCAATTCATACCTATTGATGATAACACAAAATGTCAATAGATTAAATGTACCAGTCAAGAGACAGAGAGTAGCAGAATGGATAAGCAAACAGGATCATTCAATATGCTGTCTACAAGAGACACACCTTACATACAAAGACAAAAATAGGTTAAGAATCAAAGGATGGGAAAAATACATCAAGCTGATGGCAATCAAAAACAAGCAAGAGTGGCACTATTAATTTCTGATAAAATAGACTTTAAAAAAATGTTTTATTGTGAATTATATGATGGTTTACATGGGAGAACATTAGCTTTACATTCATCCTATCGTATATCTTTCATTGTCATGATTGCAATCTACAAGTGTGTGTGTTCTTGTGTATATGCCCTCTCTTCTTATCACCTGGATGCTTCACTCTCCACTCTAGTCCTCTGTGGCTATGTCACTGACTCTGGGCCCCGTAGTCCCCAGGTCTTGCCATCATGCTGTTCAACCAGTTCTCCACTTGGGCTCACAGGAGTCAATTGAACATGATAGGACTTAGCTCACAGCTTCATTGCTGTTTTTTCCTCACTTCCCTTTAACATGTTCACCAGTCAGAGTGCATGTCTGCTTATGTATTCCCATTGAGTCTTAGTCTTGGAAAGGTGTTTGCTCTGAGGGGACTCAACCACTTGCCTTGATGTCTCCTGGGTGAGCAACTTGCTTGTTCCTGTTGTAGTCAGTTGGACTGCCATTATTGTTTTGTGTTTTTCCTGTTTTCTTTCTTTCAAGAAGTAGCTTCTATTCTTATAGCCACTCCAGGCTGGTCTGCTTGTACTTTCAAATGGAGATTTCCCACCTCAGAAGATTCTGGATGTGGTTCAGAATTCCAACTATGGTCTTATGCAATGCTGAGGCTCTGCAGGAAGCCTCCTTCACTGGGCAAGTTGTAGCCCCATTTTAGGTTTTCTAACCCATTATAGGTAGAAGATGGACTTACAAGCTTTCTATGGTGATATTTCTGGCTATTCCTTTCTCTCCCCCTCAAGTGTCTACTTCATAATGGAATGCAAGGGAAACCTAGATTCAAAAGACAGCCAAGTATCTTAACATTACTGCCCCCCTTTTCCCTATTTCAACCACCACTCGTCTGTCAGTTTGTCGTACTGTGGTGGCTTGTGAGTTGTTGTGATTCTGAAAGCTATGACACCAGTATTTTACAAACCAGCAGTGTCACCCATGGTGGACAGATTTCAGATGAGCTTCCAGACAAAGACAGACTAGGAAGAAGGAGTGATGAACTACTTCTGAATCTTTAGACACCGAAAACCTTATGAAAAGCAGAGAAACACTATCAGATATAGTGCTGGAAAATGAGCCCCTCAGGTTGGAAGGCACTCAAAATGCAACTAAGGAAGAGCTGCCTCCTCAAAGTAGTGTTGACTGTGATGATACGAATGTAATAAAGCCCATGGGAAAAAGCCCGAGGGACCTTCATTTGCTGATGGGACACAACTCTAACTGAAGACAAAGAGCTGTAAACATCTGTTGAATATCGGAACATGGAATGTACAAAGAGTGAATCTGGGAAAATTGGAAGTTGTCAAAAATGAAATGGAATGCATAAATATTGATATCTTAGGCATTAGTGAACTGAAATGGCCTGGTATTGGCCATTTGAATCTGACTACCACATGGTTTACTATGCCGGGAATGACAAATTGAAGAGGAATGGTGTTGCATTCATTGTCAATATCCAAATCAGTCATGAGGTACAATGCTGTCTGTGATATGATAATAGCAATGTGCCTACAGGGAAGCCCAGTTAATACCACTATCATTCAAATTTACACACCAACCACTAAAGCCAGTCAGGATGCACTAGAAGAATTCTATCAATTTCTTCAATCTGAAATTGACCAAACATGCATTCAAGATTTATTGCTCATTACTGGTGATTGGAATGCAAAGGTTGGGAACAAAGAGGAAGGATCAGTAGTTGGAAAATATGGCCTTGGTGATAGAAATGATACTGGAGAACGCATGATAGAATTCTGCAAAACCAATGATTTGTTCATTTTAAACACCTTCTTTAGACAGCATAAGAGACGACTATACACATAGACCTCACCAAATGGAATACATAGATATCAAATTGACTACATCTGTGGAAAGAGATGATGGAAAAGTTCCATATCATCAGTGAAAACAAGGACAGGGGCAGACTGTGGAACAGACCATCAATTACTCACGTGCAAATTCTTTCTATAGGCCCTTTGTTTATCTTGGTACATTTATTCCTAGATATTTCATCCTTTGGGTGGCTATTGTAAATGGTATTGCTTTCCTAATGTGTTTTTCTTCCACTGGTAGAACTCACCAGTGAAGTCATCTCATCCTGGACTTCTTTTGGTTGGGAGTGTTTTAATGAACTGATCAATTTCTTCTTATGTTATGGGTTTGTTCAGGTTTTCTACTTCACTCTGTGTAAGTTTAGGTAGGTCGTGTTTTTCTAAAAATGTACCCATCTCTTCTAAGTTTTCTAATTTGTTGGAGTACAACTTTTCTTTTGGTTTCGTTGTGACATTGCCTATGTGGTTTCTAATGCATGTTATTTGTGTCTTTCCCCTCCTTTCTTTTGTTAGGTTTTTCAATGGTTTATCAATTTTTTTAATCCTTTCAAAGAACCAGCTTCTTGTCCTGTTGATTTCTTTCTATAATTTTTTTCTTTTCTATCTCATTTATTTCTGCTCTAATCTTTATTATTTCTCTTCTTTTGGTTACTGTAGGTTCCCTCTGCTGGTCTGTTTCTAATTGTTATAGATGCTGTATTAATGTGTTAATTTTGGTTCTTTCTTTTTTGGATGTGTGCGTTTAATGCAATAAATTGTCCTCTCAGCACTGCTTTCACCGTGTCCCAAAGATTTTGGTATGTTGTGTTTTCATTATCATTTTATTTCTTTGAACTTTGTGAATTCATGCTTTATTTCTCAGTCGCTTTTCAGCAGGGTATTATTCAGTTTCCATGCACTTGACTTTATTTTCTTGGTCTTCCTATTGTTGATTTCTAATTTGATAGAATTGTGGTCTGAGAAGATACTTTGTAGTATTTTTATATTTATAAATTTATGGAGGTTTGTTTTGTGGCCTATCACATGGTCTAATCTGGAGAATGTTTCGTGCACAGTGGAAGAGAATGTGCATTGTGCTGTTGTTAGGTTGAATGCTCTGTAATATCTATGAAGTTCAGTTGTCTCATTGTGTTGTTTAGTTCCTCTGTGTCTTTGTCAAGTTTCTTTCTGGTTGTTCTATCTATTTTTGCAAGTGGTGTATTAAAATTGCCCACTTTTATTGTAGATTTGTCTATTTATTTCTTCAAATCTATTAGAGTTTGCTATATATATTTTGTAGCTCTTCCACTGGGAGCATAGATATTTATTATGGTTATGGTATCTTGTTCAATTGTCCCTTTAATCATGAGATCATGTCCATCTTTATCTATTATGCTGGTTTTTGCCTTAAAGTTTATTTTATTAGAGATCAGTACTGCCACTCCTGTTGGTTTTTTATTGTAATTAGCTTGGTATATATTTTTTCCATCCTTTGACTTTTAATCTGTTTTTGTCACTGTGTTAGATGTGTCTCTTGCAGACAGCACATTGAAGGATCTTGTTTTCTTATCCATTCTGCCACCCTCCGTCTCTTAATTGGTACATTTAATCCTCTTACATTCAGTGTAATTTTTGATGTTGTTGTGAAGTGCCGTCAAGTTGGTTCTGACCCATAGTGACCCTGTATAGGGTTCCGATTTTTGATAGGTATGGATTAATTGCTGCCATTATGTTTGTTTTTTTGTGTTGCTGCTGCTTTCTTGAGTCTTCATGTCTTCCTGTGCTGAGTTCATGGATTTGTGTTCTTTCTTGCAAGTTTTTTCATAGTTTTAATGTTTCCATGTTCTTAGATTTTCATTTTCTTGGTATGCTGTGAAGTGTTAATTTTTTTGATGTCACCTTATATTCCATTAATTTTCCCTCAATTTAATGCAGTCTGTTTTATCCTGTAATCTACTTGACCTTCTCACCATCTGGATCGCTGTTCCTACGTGTTTACCTTCTTTCACATTGTAATTGTTTTGATTATAGACTGACCTCCCAGATCCTCTCAATTTGATCTTATAGTTTTGTTCTGTTTTCAACTCTTCCATTTGTTGATTGAGTTCTGGGAGTAGCTGCCACATATGTCAATCTCCGGTTGTCTGTTCTTGTTGGTCTCAGTCAACAGAACTCCCTTTAGGGTGTTTTGTTGTACAGGGTTGGCTTTAGCAAAATCCCTTAGTTTCTGCTTATCCTAGAATGTTTTGATTGCACCGTCATATTTGATTGATATCTTTGCTGGATAAAGGATACTTGGGTGGCAATTTTTTTTCCTTCAGCATTTTATATATGTCTCCCCATTGCCTTCTTGACTGCATGGTTTCTGCTGAGAGATCCGAGCTTAATCTGACTTGCTTGCCTTTGCATGTAATGCTTCTCATTTCCCTAGCTGCTTTCAGAATTGTCTCCTTACCTTTGATTTTGTAGACCTTGATTATGACCTGTCTCGGTGATTTTCTTTTGGGGTCTATCCTTTCTGGAGTTTGTTGAGCTTCTTGAATGTTCATCTTTTTACTTTTCAGGATGTTAGAAAAATTTTCTTCCAGCAGCTCTTCAATTATCTCCTC
Organism: Chrysochloris asiatica; assembly: GCF_000296735.1. Classification (NCBI taxonomy): domain Eukaryota; kingdom Metazoa; phylum Chordata; class Mammalia; order Afrosoricida; family Chrysochloridae; genus Chrysochloris; species Chrysochloris asiatica. The sequence continues at coordinate 4,989,680 of NW_006408601.1, forward strand.
TGTGGACTTGTGTGATTCTTCCTGTTCTGGAATGCTGATAATTCTTAAGTTATTTCTCTTCATGTTGTCCAACATGAATCATGGACCTTCTTTGGATTTTTTTATCCTTTTTTTTTTGCTTTCTCTTCTATCTTAGTAGTGTTGAGAGATTTGTCTTCTAGCTCACTAGTTCTGGCTTCCATCTCCTCAATTCTACTCCTTTGCCCTTTCAGTGTATTGTCTATGTCTGATATTCTATTGTTAATTGTTTGGAACTCTTTCTGTAGGTTTTGAATTGTTTCCAATGCTGTATTTATTTTATTTGATTGTTTCTGTACTGATCTCCTGACTTCTTCCTTATTTTTCTCAACTCCATTGTAAAGTGTTTTAAAACACTTTATAATCATTTTTCTAAATTCCTTCTCAGGCATTTCCAAGGCCTGCCCACCTTCCAGAATGGAGTCTAGGTCTACCTCTAGGTCATTTGTTTCAGATATTTTATCTTGTTTCTGGACATGTGCTGATATGGTCATCTGTTTTTGCTTCTTGGACATGTTCAGTGATTAGCTGTGGCCCTAATAGTTAATTGAGTGTGTGTTTTGGTATTTTTATGCTTTCTGATTGCTTCCAAGTAGATATGATCAGGAGGTGGGATTCCCTTTTCACTCTTCTTATTGCTTAACTCACAGTAACTTTTACAGGTGTTGTTTGCCTCCCTGGTGTATGGCAGTTGGTATTGGTTCTTGCCTGGATTGTGGGGTTTTATAGGGTGTGATTGTAGCCTGACTATATGGCAGCAATTTCTGTGTCTTCTTGGGTAATACAGGGAGAGAATGATCGCCCTGAAGGTAAAAGGAAGAACCAAAAAAACAAAACGGCAACAGCAAAAACCCTCACAAAAAGCAGATTGGATACTGTAGTCTATAATCACATAAAAGAGAGAGGCAAGAGAAAAGAAAAAAGAAAAAAAAAAATGTAGCCTAATATGAGAATGACTTTAATATCCTCTTTCAGCTTCTTGCCTTCAAGGCCGCCTGATAAATTTCAAGATGTTGCTGCTGGTTGTTATATTGTACCTCAGGATTTGATTTTTGGCCTATTTGTTTTTAGACTCTCTCCCACTCCACATCTGTTTTGGCCTTTTCCGTATTAATAAACAGTTCAGGCATGGCTGTGGTTGTTTTTTGCTGAGTATTTGTTTTAAGTGGGGACTGGCTCTTTAAGCACTGAGAGGATCTGTACACATGCATGGTAGAAGAACCCTCCAGTAGTGGGGGTGGGAGGCTTTGACTCACTCAGGCACCCCCTCTTGTCACCAGAATTGAGGTGAAAGGACAGCAAAAGAATAATGAACAGATACAAAAAAAAAAAATAAATAAATAAATAAATAAATAAGAACAAAACATAACAAAGAATATTGTCTACCTTTGCCTTTGAGGTTCCCTCAAGCATTAGTCCATGGCAGGTCTGCTTGCTCCCCTGGTTGGTCTTTCCATTTGGCCCCTCTCAAATTGTTAGCGCTGAGCCACTGAGCCTAGCAGATTCAAAAGTATGAGATTTCTTGCTTCTGCTACATGTTCCTCTAGCTATAAGCCTTCAAACTTTTAAAATATTCCTACATATGTGGTTCAGAGTTTTAGAGCACTCCCCTGAACCCACTTTGCCTGGTATTCTGTGTTAGTGCTGATGGATATCTTCACTCCATCTCTACCCTATCTGCCATCAAGCTGATAAAATAGACTTTAAGGTGAAAACCAGCTAAGAGACAAAAAGGACATTATTTAATGATTAAAAGATCAATTGAAGAACAGGACATAACTATAATAAATATCTATGCTCCCAATGAAAGAGTCTCAAAATGTATAAATCAACCTCTAATAGAAATGAAGAAATAGATAACTCTACAATAATAATAGGAGATTTTATTACACCACTTTTGATAATGGACAGGACAACCAGAAACAAACTCAACAGAGACACAGAAGAATTAAACAACAGAATCAACCAATTTGACCTAGTAGTTTTATACAGACCACTCAACCCAATAACAGCACATGCACATTTTTTTATAGTGCCCATGGAACATTCTCCAGAATAGACCATATGTTAGGCCAAAAAGCAAGCCTCAATAAATTTAGAATTGAAATAGTACAAAGCTTGTTTTCGGATCACAATGCTATCAAATTAGAAATCAACAATAGGAAAATCAAGGAAACAAAATCAAATACATGGAAATTGAATAACACCCTGCTGAAAAGCTACTGGGTAATAAAACAAATTAAGAACTCCTTGACTCAAATGAGAATGAAAATGCAATATACCAAAACCCTTGGGGCACAATAAAAGCAGCATGTAGAAGGCAATTTATAGAATAAATGTATGCATCCCAAAAGAAAGCAGAACCAAAATCAACACATAAATATCTCCAACAATTAGAAAAAGAACAGGAAAGTAATCCTACAGTCATGAGAAGACAGTAAATAATACAGATTAGAACAGAAATAGATGAATTGAAAAGAGAAAAACAATAGAAATAATCAACAAGACAAGACATTGGTTCTTTGAAATGATTAATAAAATTGACAAACCATTGGCAAATCTAACAAAAGAAAATAATTTGTAATTAACATGCATAAATGTGGGTGACATCACAACAGAATAAATGTAAATAAAAAGGATAGTAACAGAATACTATGAAGACATGTATTCCAATAAAGTTGAAAATCTAGAAGAAATGGATACATTTTTAGAAAAACACAACTTACCTAAACTAACACACAGTGAAGTAGAAAACTTGAACAAACCTATAACAAAATAATAAATTGAACAGGTAGTTTAAAGACTCCCAACAAAAAAATTCCAGGCCCAGAAATCTTTACTGGTGAATTCTACCAAACATTCAGATAAGAGCTAAAGTTTACTCAAACTATTCCAGAACATACAAAAGGATGGAAAGCTCTTGAATATATTTTATGAGACAATCATAACTCTCATACTAATACCAGGCAAAAGAACCAGTAAAAAAGAAAATTATAGATCAATATCCCTCATGAAGTTAGATGAAAAAATTCTCGACAAAACCCTAGTCAATAGAATTCAACAACATATCATAAAAACAATATATTATGACCAAGTGTGATTCATTCCAGGGGTGTAAGGATGGTTCAATACAAAAAGAAAAAAAATCAATGTAATCTACCATATAAATTTGAAAAAAGAAAAGAACCACAGGATCATATGGATTGATGCAGAAAAGGCATTTGACAAAATCCAAATCCATTCCTGAAACAAATGCTCAACAAAATAGGAATTGAAGGGAAATTCCTCAACATAATTAAGAGCATATATACACATGCTCCACTCAACATTACCCTCAACGAAGATAAACTGAAAACAATCCCTTTGTGAACAGGAACCAGACAAGAATGCCCTTTATCACCACTCCTACTCAGTATTCTGTTGGAAGTCTTAACCAGAGCTATAACAAAGGGAAATTAAAGGCATTCAAATTGGCAAAGAAGAAGTAAAGCTCTGTATTTGCAGATGATATGACCCTACGCATAGAAAATGCCAAAAATTCAACAAGAAAACTGTTAAAACTCAGCAAAGTGGTAGGATACAAGATTAACACACAAAAATCAGTTGGATTTCCATACACTAATAGAAACAACTCTGAAAAAGAAATTAGAAAAATAATACCATTTATAGTAACCACCCAAAAGATGAAATACTTAGGAATAAATCTAACCAGATAAACAAAAGACATATACAGAGAAAACTACAAAATATTACTACAAGAAACCAAAAGAGACTTACAAAAATGGAAGAATATACCATTTTCATGGATAGGAAGACTAAACATTGTGAAAATGTCAACACTACCCAAAACAATCTATAGATATAACACAATCCCAATCCAGAATCCAACATCATTCTTTGAAGAGATGGAAAAAATGATCATTAACTTTATGTAGAAAGGAATGAGTCCTCAGATAAGCAAAGCACTGCTAAAGAAGAATAATGTTGAAGACCTCTCACATCCTGATCTCAAAATCTACTATACAACCACAGTGGTTAAGACAGCTTGGTACTGGTACAAAGAAAGATACATAGATCAATGGAACAGAATTGAGAATCCAGAAGTAAATCCATCCACATGCAGTCATCTGATATTTGACAAAGGGCTAGATCATATTAAACAAGGAAAAGATTGTCCCTTTAACAAATAGTGCTGGCAAAATTGGAAATCTATTTGTATAAGAATGAAATAAGACCCATATTTCAAACCATATACAAAAACAAACTCGACATGGATTTAAAGACTTAAATGTAAAACCTAGATCTATGAAGACCATCAATGAAAAAATAGGGACAAACTTAGGGACTCTAATACATGGTAGATATGCACTATCAAACATTACTAATAAGACACAAATTGTTGTTGTTGTTGTTAAGTGCCGTTGAGTCAGTTCTGACCCATAGCGACCTTGTACAGGGTTTCCGAGGGTGTAAATCTTTACAGGAGTAGAAAGCCTCATCTTTCTCCCACGGAGCGGCTGGTAGTTTCGAACCACTGACCTTAAGGTTCACAGCCCGATTCGTAACCACTACGCTACCAGAATTGGGCTGCGAACTGCAGAAGATAAAATAGATGTCTGGGAACCTTGTAAAAATTAGATACTTATGTGCATCCAAAGATTTCACCAAAAGAGTAATAAGGGAGCCAACAGACTGGGGAAAAAATGCTTTCAGTGACATATCAGGCAAGGCACTATTCTCTAAAATTTATACAAAACTACAACACTTCTACAAGAAAAAGACAAAAAATTCCATTTAAAAATGGGCATAGACATGAATAGGCACTTCACCAAAGAAGAGATTCAGACAACCAACAAATATATGATGAAATTGTCACAAACATTAGCAATTGTTTTTAAGTGCCGTTGAGTTGTTTCTAACTCATAGAGGCCCTGTATAGGGTTCCTGAGGAGTGGCTGGTGCACTTGAACCACCAATCTTATGGTCCAGTGCATTAATCTGCAGCACCACACCAAGACTCCTTTAAAGAGTTGGGAAATCACAGAGAGGAAACAGGACAACTGTTGTTGCATTGAGGGGATTGCAATCATTGAGATAAAATAAAGTATGATTTGTTGAATGCAAAATCTGATGATCTCATCTGCAACCTTCACTCGATTCACAAAAAAAAGAAAAAGAAAAAAGAAAAAATAGAGATCTTTTGCAAAACAAAATATAACAGTGGTACCTATATGACATGCTCTTTTTGCATAGACTGTTCCTATACTTGTACCATTTGTTCTTCCCCACCTCTAGCCCTCAAAGTAGGAAATTCCCAATCATCTTTTATACATTGGTGTAAAATATCACTTTATTCTTTTTTCCTTTCTGGATGAGGGTTAGATACTACTTTTTTGTTGTTTTACAAATGTGCTTTCTCTATATATATATTTTTATTGGTGAATTGAGTGATGGTAACTCATCCTCAACCAGAAAGGAGAAAAGAAGAAAGTGATATCTTAAGTAAATATATACAGGATGATTGAGAATTACCTAGTTTGAGGGCTATAGGCAAGAGGCAGCACAGGAAGCACTCATTCATCTCTGCCAAGAAATTTGGAAGACAACTATCTGGCTGACTGATTGGAAGAGATCCATATTTGTGCCCGTTCCAAAGAGAGGTGACCCGACGAAATGCGGAAATCATCGGACAATCTGATATCTCAAGCGAGTAAAGCTTTGCTAAAGGTAATACAGAAATGGCTACAATCATACATTGACAGAGAACTTCC
>NW_006408601.1:4995853-4998136 GCF_000296735.1 Chrysochloris asiatica
ACATCTGCTGATGAAGATCAAAGAGCACAGCCTTTGGTATGGATTACATCTCAAAGTCAAGAAAACAAAAATCCTCCCCACTGGACCAATAAACAACATTCTTATCAACGGAGAAAATATTGAATTATCAAGGGCTTCATTCTTCTTGGATCAACTATCAATACTCACGGAAGCAGCAGTCAGGAGATCAGATGATGCATTGCATTAGGCAAATCTGCTGCACAGGAACTTTTTAAAGTGTTGAAGAGCAAAGAGGTCAGCTTGAGGACTAAGGTGTACTGACCCATGCCATGGTATTTTCAATAACCTCATATGGATACGAAAGCTGGACAGTGAATAAGGAAGATCGTAGAAGAATTGATGCCTTTGATAATGGTGTCGGAGGAGAATACTAAAAGTGCCATGGGCTGCTAAAAGAACCAATAGGTCTGTTTTGGAAGAAGTGCAGCCAGAGTGCTCCTTAGAGGCCAAAATGACCAAACTTTGTCAATCATACTTTGAACATATTGTCAGGAGGGAACAGTCACTTGAGAAAGATGTCATGCTTGTTAAGATGGAGGGTCAGAGAAAAAGAGGAAGACCCCCAACGAGATGGATTGGCCAGGTGGCAACATCAATGGACTCAAGTGTGGCAACAGTAGTGAGGTTGGCCCAGGATTGGACATTGTTTCATTCTGCCTTGCATAGGGTCACTATAAGTCGGTGCGGACTTGATGGCACCTGGCAACAACAACAGGCAGGAGGAACAAATGGTACAGGTATAGAAACAGGCTATGCACAAACAGCATGCCATAATAAAGATTTGATGGAAAAAATTAATGACACTATTGAAATAGGCCAGGAAAGGGATATTAAAAACTATGATGGAAATGGATGTAGGGGTGAATCAGACAGGAGATGTTGATGAGGAGGGAATTATAAGATTAGATGAATGATTGAATGAGGTATGGAAAAGGATGCTATCAAATGCAACAGAGGTTCCAAGCCCTGGGTAATTGAAAAGATAAAATTATTATTAAAAATCAGATGTTAGAAGGGAATCAATTAATTTTTTAATGTTTTATTATTAATTATGTGATCATTTACATGGGAGAACATTAGTTTTACATTCATCCTATTGTATATAGTTTCATTGCCATGTTTACAATCCCCTCCATGCATCATCAACAAACCAAAGGGTATAGCCTGCAAGCCTGCCCCCTGATCATCAGCACACAGCCCCTCTCCCTCTCTGGGTTTAAAGTCCCCAGCTGCTCCATCTTTCCATGTCATCATTTCTGCTTCCATCTCTGGCATCACTGCTTCTCTGGGTAGGGTCCCACTCTCCACTCTTATCCCTTGATGATCCCAGGGACCTATGCTCCTAGACTTCAAAATTAATCACTCCCCTCCTTGCTACAAAACATGTACCTTTACATTTCCAACCCTCACAATCTGTCCTGTAACAATTATTCACCATTGTATCTCAAGAGACCTATCCGCATTTCCTTTCACCAGCTCCGCCTAGACAGATTGGATACTACTCAATGGAGATTCTACCTCCCTCCATGCCTTCTGGATCTAGGTTCCCTCCTGAAAGCTTGTAAGCCAGTTACTTCTTGCCATTGTAGCCCCCTCATTTTGGGTAGCCAATGTACAAATTGCCCATCCCTGTCTACTCTGTGTATGGAGGGGGTGGGAATGATTCTTGCTGTAAAAAAATTGTTCCCTCTTTTGAGTTACTGCATCTATAGGTGTAGGTAAAGTTCATCACATTGCATCAGATTGCTCTTTTGTTCCTCTTATTTCTTCTTCTATTTGAGCTTTGATCATCCAGTCATTGAAGCCAGGTCAAGTGGGTATTATCTGCAAGTGTGGGTGTTCTTGTGCATATGGCCTCTCTGCTTATCAGCTGAATGCTTCATTCTGCACTCTAGTCCTCTGTGGCTATGTCACTGACTCTGGATCCAAGAGTTCCCAAGTCTTGAAACACTGCTAGCCAAGCAGGTCTCCACCGGTATTCCCAGGGTTCGATTAAACATTGTAGGGTTTAGCTCATAGCTTCATTGCTGTTTTTCCCTCACTTCCCCTTATTGGTGATTAACATTGTCACCAATCAGAGCGTATATTGCCATTGAGTCTTAATCTTGGAAGGGGGTTTACTCTGAGGGTGCCTGACCACTTGCCTTATGTCTCCTGGGCAAGAAACTTGCTTGTTCTTTTGGTAATCAGTCGGTCTGCCTATATTGTTTTGTGTTTTTCCTATCAGTCTTTCTTTCAAGAAGTATCTTCTGTTCTTCTAGC
>NW_006408601.1:4998241-5021013 GCF_000296735.1 Chrysochloris asiatica
GTAATGCAGAGGCTCTGCAGGAAGCCTCCTTCACTAGGCATGTTGTAACCCCATTTTAGCTATTCTAATCAGTTATAGACAGAAGACAGACTTATAAGCTTTCCATGGTGATATTTCTGTCTATTCCTTTCCCTCCCCCTGAAGTGTCTATGTTATAATGGTCTGTAAGGGAAACCAAGATTCAAAAGACAGTCAAGCATCTTAACTTTATTTTCCTCCTTTTCCCCATTCCAACCATGTCTCAATTCCTGTATCCCAGAGCCCTGTTGTTCCAAGGTTGTGCATACATCATTATTTACCTCTATCCCACTTAAGTCATGCACACCTGCCTAATTGTTCTCCCATCCTCTTTGTTCTTCCATTCCCCTGCCCCTTCTTGTATATTGACCCCCTCCGTAGTATCCAAACTATCCTGTGTCTATTCCCTGCCCTGTGCTCCACCTTCCCCTCCCTCCCATCACCCATCTCCCACATCTCAGTAACCAGCAAATATTCCCCTCCCCCCTTTAGTATCGGTTCTTTTTCTTAGTCTTTTACAGTAGTGGTCCTATACAGTATTGCTCTTTTTGTGACTAATCTCACTAAACATAATGTCCTCAAGGTTCATGTTATGTGGTGGCTTGCAGCTTCCTTCTTATTCTTCAAGGTAGCATAATATTCCATTGTGTGTATGTACCACAATTTGTTTATCCATTCTTCAGTTGAATGGCACTTTGGCTGTCCCCATCTTTTTGCTATTGTAAATAGTGCTGCTATAAACATTGGTGTGCATATATCAACTTGTGTTATGGCTCGTATTTGAGTTTGTCAATAATTTAACTTGGATTTACAATCAATGCCCATGGAAGCAACAGTCAAGAAATCAAATGACATATTACATTGGGCAAATCAATTGCAAATGCCTGCTTTAAAGTGGTTAAAAAACAACAACTGATGTCTCTCTGGGGACTAAGGTGTGCCTGATTCAAGTGATAGTATTTGCAGTCACCTCATATTATGTGAAAACTGACCAATAAGGAAGACTGATAAATTGATACATTTCAATTATGGTGTTGGTGAAGAATTAAATTTATAACATGGGCTGACAGAAGAATGAATGAATCAGTCTGGAAAAAGTACAGCCGGAATACTCCTTAGAGGTGAGGGTGACTAGACTTTGCTTCATGTGCTTTGGGCATGTTATCAGAGTGGACCAGTCCCTGGAGAAAGATATCATGCTTGATGAAGTAGAGGGTCAGTGAAAAAGCAACTGCAACAATGGGGTCAAACATAGCAAAGATTATGAGAATGGCACCGGCCCAGGCAGTGTTTCATTCCATTTTACATTGGGTCACTATGAATCAGAACCAACTCAGAAGCACCTAACAATAACAACTATACTAAGAACTAAATGATAGACTTAAAAATATTAACCTTGATTACTTGATTAAGGTGGCATCTGCCAAGTTTCTCCACTATAAAATCCCTACATTTCTCTTTCCAATCTCTGTTAGATCAATTTACTAAGCCCAGCCTGCACACAGGGTAAAGGAGGAAATTAAGCTCTAACTCCTTGAGGTAGACGTATCAATGAACTTGTGGACACAATTTAAAACAACCTCTGTGATCAATAAATAATTTAGGGGTGATACTTTGAGACTTTTTAAAGTGTTGAAGAGCAAAGATGTCAGCTTGAGAAATAAGGTGCACCTACCTAAGACATGGTATTTTCAGTAACCTCATATGCATGTGAAAGCTGGACAGTGAATAAGGATGAATTGATGCTTTTGAGTTATGGTGTTGGAGGAGAATATTAAAAGTGCCATGAGCTGCCAAAAGAACCAACAGATCTGTGTTGGAAGAAGTGCAGCAAGAGTGCTCGTTGGAGGTCAGGATGGCCAAACTTCGTCTCTCATACTTGGTATATATTGTCAAGAAGGACCAGGCACTGGAGAAAGATATCATGTTTGGTAAGGTAGACGGTCAGAGAAAAAGAGGAAGACCCCCAATGGGATGGATTGGCAATATAGCAGCATCCGTGGGGTCAAGTGTGGCAACAATTGCGAGGTTGGCCCAGGACCAGGCAGTGTTTAGTTCTGTTGTGCATAAGGTCGCTATAAATCGGTATGGACTCAATGGCACCTAACAACAACAACTTTGAGACTATGCAAATATTTCTCCTTAATGCTTCACCCATTAATTTTAGCACTCCTCAGTGGATCTTGCCTGCAGTTATTACTATGTTATTATTAAGTGCTGTTGAGTGGGTTCCAACCCATAGTGATCCTGTATAGGGTTTCTGAGGAGCAGCTGGTGAGCTTGAATCCTCGAACTTGCAATTCAAACAACTTTGCAGTTCGGCGCATTAACACACAGTGCCACACTAGGACTGCAGTTTTACTGTGGTGTGTTCTAATTATTATCTTCTATTTCAGGAAGGGTCCTTTAAAATTATGATGCTAACCTCATTTGTGTATTTACTTGTTCTTTATACTTAACTGTGGTTGTTAAGCGTCATTGAGTTGGTTCTGACTCATAGAAACCCCGTACATGGTTTCTGAGATGCAGCTGATGAATTTGAACTACCGACTTTGTGGTTCAAACCAACAATGCAGTCCTGTGCATTAGCCCACAGTGCCACACCAGGACCTCCTTAAAGTATGGTCCTCAGTTTTTACTTCTGTTGTTAGGTGTCATTGAGTCATTTTCAACTCACAGCAAACCCATGAGACAGAGTAGTTCTTAATAAAACTTTGTTCAGTTGAGTTGAATTGGAAAGCTTTCATTAGATGATGCTTAACGGCAGCATCAGACATAATGACATAGCAGGGGTTCACAGTATGGTCTATGGTCCAGCAGCATCAGCACCACCTGGAAACTGTTGGAAATGCCAATTACTAAGCCTTATCCAGCCCTACTGAACCAAAAACTCTGACTTGAGTCCAGAAATCTGTGTTTTAACAAGGCCTCCAGGTGACTCTGGTGGTGGTGGTTATGTGCGGTGGAGTCGGTTCCTACTCATAGTGACCCTGTACAGCGTTTCCGAGGCTGTAAATCTTTACAGGAGCAGAAAACCTCATCTTTCTCCTGTGGAACAGCTGGTAGTTTTGAACTGCTGACCTTGCGGTTCGCAGCCTGATTTGTAACCACTATATTACCAGAGCTCCTTTCAGGTGACTCTAATGCCTGATAAAGTTTGAAAACAACTGATGTTGGGAATTCCTTAATAAGCAATTTTGTGTCTGTGCTAATACTTTTTAGGAACGCAAGTATCATTGGAACTATTATCTGCACTATGACTCTCCTTGAATGACTCGTCTAGGAATGAATGAATGAACAAGACAATTGTTTAAATCTATTTAATCAATATATATGGAGTATCTTCTCAATGTCAGGCACTGTGCTATGTCCTGGAGTTTGTCACCATTTTAACTTTGAGAAATTTATGTTTCTAGTCTCTTTGATATCCCATGCCAGTAAAGTTTTACTAAAGGTAATACAGAAACGGCTGCAAGCATACATTGACAGAGAACTTCCAGAGGTTCAAGCCAGATTCAGAAGAGGTCGTGGAATGAGGGATATCATTGCTGATGTTCGATGGATCTTGGCTGAAAGCAGAGAATATCAGAATGATGTTTACCTGTGCTTTATTGACTATGCAAAGGCTTTTGATTGTGTGGATCATGACAAGCTATGGACAACATTGTGAAGTGTGAGTATTCCTGAACACTTAATTGTGCTCATTAGAAATCTGTACCTGGACCAAGAGGCAGTTGTTCAAACAGAACATGGGAACACTGAATAGTTTAAAATTAAGAAAGGTATGCAACAAGGTTGTATTCTTTCACCATACTTATTCAACCTGTATGCTGAGCAAATAAACTAAGAAGCTGGGTTCTATGAAGAAAAATGTGGCATCAAGATTGGAGGAAGACTCATTAACAACCTGCAATATGCAGATGATACAACCTTGCTTGCTGAAAGTGAAGAGGACTTAAAACATTTACTAATGAAGATCAAAGAGCATAGCCTTTGGTATGGATTGCATCTCAATGTAAAGAAAACACAAATCCTAACCAATGGACCAATAAACAACATTCTTATCAATGGAGAAAAGACTGAAGTTGTTAAAGATTTCATTCTTCTTGGATTAACTATCAACACTTGTGTAAGCAGTAGTCAAGAAATCAAATGATATATTGCATTAGGCAAATCTGCTGCACAAGAGCTTTTTAAAGTGTTGAAGAGCAAAGATGTCAGCTTGAGGACTAAGGTGTGCCTGACCCAAGCTATGGTATTTTCAATAACCTCATAAGCATGTGAAAGTTGGACAGTGAATAAGGAAGACCACAGAAGAATTGATGTTTTTGAGTTATGATGTTGGAGGAGAATATTGAAAGTGCCATGGGCTGCAAATTAACCAACAGATCTGTGTTGGAAGAAGTGCGCCCAAAGTGTTTCTTGGAGGCCAGAATGGCCAAACTTCATCTCTTATACTTAGGACATATTGTCAAAAGGGACCAGTCTCTGGAGAAGGATATCATGTTTGGTAAGGTTGAGGGTCAGAGAAAAAGAGAAAGACCCCAGCAAGATGGATTGGCCAAGTGGCAGCATCAATGGACTCAAGTGTGGCAACAATAGTGAGGTTGGCCCATGACCAGGCAGTGTTCCGTTCTGTTGTGCACAGGGTCGCCATGAGTCGGTACCAACTTGATGGCACCTAACAACAACAACAACAGTTCTTTGGGAATGTCTTTATCCTTCAATTATGAGACACAATTGTTGTACCTTGCTGAAATACTAATTCTGAAATCCTAATTTAATCATACCAATATAATCACACCAATGTAAATTGGTGGTTCAAGCTCACAAACTGCTCCTTGGAAACCCATAGGGTCACTATGGGTCAGAACCGACTCGACAGCACTTAACAACAACAACAACAATGTAAGTATAACCACATCTCAGTAATGTGGACTTAAAAAGTTCAGAATTAGGCCAAACTTATACTATGTAGTCCATCATCCATCAGTTTGTTGCACTGTGGTGTCATGCATATTTCTGTGATGCTGGAAGCTATGCCATCTGTATTGTAAATACCAGCAGAGTCTCCCATGATGGATAGGTTTCAGCAGAGCTTCTACACTAAGACAGACTAAGAAGAAAGCCTTGGTGATCTACTTCCTAAAATCAGACAGTGAAAATTTTATGTATCCCTTGCTTTGTACTCATTATCAGGAGGGATCAGCTACTGGAAGTGAACATCATATTTGTTGAAGTGGAAAGGGAGTGTGTAGATGAGATAAATTGATGTTGTAGCCTCAAAACTAGACTTCAACATACCAGAAATTGTAAGGATGATACAGGGCTGGGGAATACTTTGCTCTGTTGTACATGAGTTTGCCACAAATTGGAATGGCCTCAATAGCAGTCTGTCTGTCTATGTATCTATCATCTATGTATCTATCTATCTATGTATCTATCTATTTATCTTATACGATGTTGGTATTGCTATTAGGTGCTGTAAAGTTGATTCTGATTCATAAGTACACTATGTACAATAGCACAAAGTACTGCCCAGTTCTATCTATGCCATCCTCACAATCATTCCTGTGTTTGAGCCCATTGTTTCAACCACTGTGGCAATCTATCTTATTGAGGGTCTTCCTCTTTTTGCTGACCCTCTCTTTTACCAAGCACGATGTTCTTCTCCAGAGGCTGGTCTCTCCCTCCTGAAAACATATTCTAGCATTCTGACTATATTTCTTCTAACACGGATTATTTTTGTTCTTATGACAGTCTGTGGTACATTCAGTATTCTTCACCAACACCATAATTCAAAGGTTTAAATTATTATTCGGTCTTCCTTATCATCATCCAACTTTTGCATGAATTATGAGGTGATTATAAATACCATGATTTGAGTCAAGTGCACCTTAGTATTCAAAGTGACATTTTTTGTTTTTTAATACTTGAAAGGGCTCTTTTACAATAGATTTGATCAATGAAATAAATCATTTGAATTGTTAATTGCCACTTCCCTGGGTGTTGATTGTGGATCCAAGTAAAATGAAATCCTTGGCAACTTCATTTTTTTTTTTTTTTCTCTGTTATGTTGTTGCTTATTGACCCAGTTGTGAGGATTTTTTTTTCTTTTTATTATTGCTGTTAAGTGCCATTGAGTCAGTTCTGACTCTTAGTGACCCTGAATAGAGTTTATGAGGAGCAGCTGGTGGATTTGAACTGCTGACCTTGTGGTTAGTAGGCCAGCACTTATCCTACAGGGCCACACCAGAACTCCGAACTCCTGCTTTCTTTGTATTGGGGTGTAATTCATACTAAAGGCTGCAATCTTTGATCTTTATCAGTAAATGCTTCAAGTTCTCTTCACTTTCAACAAGCAAGGTTGTGTCACCAGCATATTGAAGGTTGTTACCGAATCTTCCTCCAATCCTAATGTGGAATTCTTCTTCTTATAGTCCAGCTTCTCAGATTATTTGCTCAGTATGCAGATTGAATAAATGTGATAAAAGGATACATCTTTGATGCACACCTTTTCTGATTTTAACTACTCAGTAGCCCCTTGTTCCCTTCAAATGACTGCCTCTTAATCTATGTACAGGTTCTATACAAGCACAATAAAATGTTCTGGAATTCTCATTCTTCGAAATGTTAACCATAATTAGTATGATCCAAACATTGAATGACTTTGCATAGTCAATAAGACACAAATAAACATCTTTCTAAGGAGCTCTGATAGTGTATTGGCTATAAATCAGGCGGCTAACCTCAAGGTCAGCAGTTCCAAACTACCAGCCGTTCCACAGGAGAAAGATGAGGCTTTCTGCTCCTGTAAAGATTTACAGCCTGGGAAACCCTATACAGAGTCTCTATGAATCAGAACGAACTCCATGGCACATAACCACCACCACCACTACTACCACCAAACATCTTTCTGATACCCTCAGCTTCATACAAGATCCATATAATGTCAACAATAATGTTCCTGATTCCATGTCCTTTTCTGGCTTGTATTTATAGCCGTTTCCTGTCAATGTACTGCTGCAAATGTTTTAAAGTTATCTTCAGCAGAATTTTACCTGTATGTGATATTAATTATATTGTTTGATAATATCCACATTCTGTTGGGTCACTTTTGTATTGTGTTGGCACGAATATGGTGTTCCTCCATTCAGTTGGCCAGGTAGCTGTCTTCCAAATTTCTTGGCATAGGCTAGTGAGTGCTTCCAACACTGCAACAGATTGTTGAAACATTTCAGTTGGTATTCTGTCAATTCCTGGAAACTAGTTTTGTTTTGTGTTTTTTTTGCCAATTTCCTTAGTACATCTTAGAATTATTCCTTCAAAGCCATCAGTTGTTGATCAAATGGGAGCTCTTGAAGTGGTTGAATATCAACCAATTCTTTTTGTTAGAATTCTATGCATTCCTTCCATTTTCTTTTGTTACGTTCTACATCATTGATTTATTTTCTTAGGTAACTTCTCTACAGTCAAGTTTCAGAGACTCTGACATCCGTTTTGGTCTTGTCTTTCTTTCTTGTCCTTTTTATGATCCTTTGCTTTCTTCATGCCTAATGTCCTTGATGTCATTCCACAACTCTGGTCTTCAGTCATTACTGTTCAATATGCTAAATCTATTCTTGAGCTGGTCTCTAAATCCAGGTAGGATATACTTACAGTTGTGCTTTGGCTCTCGTGGACTTGTTTTAGTTTTCATCAGCTTCAACTTGAACTTGCAAATGAGCAACTGATGATCTGTTTCACTATGGGTACCTGGCTTTGCTCTGACTTACGATACTGACCTTCTCCATCACCTCTTTCCACAGATGTAGTCAGTCTATTTGACTTGTGACTATTTCATCCAGTAAGGTCCATGGGTATAATTGCAGTTTATATTGTTGAAACAAAGTAATTGCAATGAATCTTATACTATAGTAGTGTTGAATTTTGCATTTGAAGAGTGACCAAGCATATGAAAAAGGTGAAAGGAATTTTGATTGTCTTCTAAATACTAAATAACACTATCTGAAATGGTCTTGTTTGTTCATTATTTCAACCTTTATTTGAACCACCTTAAGATGATCCGATTTTATTTTCTTAGAAACAATATTTTTTCGATTTGAACAAAATACTTGAAGCCACTTTAAATTCTTCTTTGAAAGTGAAGCAGGGAATAATGAAATCATGCATTCAAAGTGTTCTTTATTCATTAAAGCAGGTTTTTAAGGACCTATTCCAGGCAAATCTTAGTTATCAGTTAGGGTTCCCCTAAGCACTTGAAAGTGATGACTCTATTTATTGTCATGGCCTCTGTAATTCTAATTTTGCATGAAGTATAGAATGACAGCAATAGCTGGTATTAGGTGCAGTCAGTGAGCCCTGAAAGGTGCAAGGCGCTGCCCTCCCTATGATGGCCTAGCTTTCTTGAGGGTCTCATAATGGACACATTGTTTTTCCCAGGCTGCCTTCACTCTCACAGCTGTGGAGGCCCAGACACCCTCAGGGGGTGGGCCAGATGGGAGGGATTTTCACCCCATTTATCTCTTCAATATCAGCAATCTCCATGTGTTCCTGACAGCAATGGATGTCATGCTGGGTAAGCCTCTTCCTGTTGTGAAGGGACCTAAGCAATTACCAGTGAAGTATTCATAAAAGATCCAAGGGGAAAAGGTAGTTAATGATGTCTTTTATCAGACCTACCAATACATGAGAAAACATACATGGAAAATAGACATTGTTTTTTGTCTTTACAGCTTCCTTGATAGTAGTTTTATGGTTTTGAATATGTGTGTGTGCACTTAAAACATCCAATTATTATTAATTTATTTCACTTTAAGGACAGCCTTCATCATATTACTAAATCAAAGGAGGATAAAAAATAAAGTAACCTTTAAACTTCTCTTAAAATTTTACTCTGGCAGCCCAACCCCTTTCCTCAGTGTGACCAGAATGGTCTTTTAAAACATAAACCAGATTACAACACTTTCCCCATTAAAAACTGTGGTAGTTAAAGTTTTGTGTCAACTTGGCTGGGCCAGGATTCACAGTGGTTTAGCAGTAAAGACATAATTACCATCTCCATGATGAGATCTAATATTATACAATCAATCCCATGATGTGATCAGAAGTCATCAGCCCAGATCTGATGTAATTAATTCAATGTATCCTAACTCCTCACTTCTACGATGTTAATGATGTCAGATGCAAGCTGCATGATTAGGTTGTATCTTCACCCAATCTTCTTTGAGATATAAAAGGAGAGAGACGTGAGCAGAAGGAAAGAAAGAACTGAGTGTGCAGTGCAACCTTTCCACCTGAGGTCCCTGCACTGTGAAACTCCTAGATCCAGAGGAAGACTGATGCCAGTGGTCTGAATTTGGGCTTCTAGCCTTCAAAATTCTGAAACAATACATTTCTGGTGGCTAAAGCCATCCACTTGTGGAATTTCTGTTATAGCAGCACTAGCTAACTAAGACCAAAGTTTTCCAAGGACTTCCCATTGTACTTAGAGTAAAATTCAAACTCCTTCACCATATGGCCCCTGCCCCCCTCTCCAACCTCATAGAAGGCCTGATCTTGCTCATGTCCCTTCTTTTTCTTCATTTATTATGCTGAATCTGCCTGTATCTTAGAGCCTTTGTACCTGCTGGCCCCCCACTGCCTGGAGCATTCTCCCTCTCTTCTAAAGCAAAACTCTTCATTCAATCACTCTCATTTTGTTTTGTTTCTTTTTGATTGTCTTTAGAACCTTTAGCACTATGTGAAATTGCTTTGTTTGTTCATTTGTTTAAAACCTCTTCTCCCCTCAACATCAGCTTCATGACAGAAGGATGTCATTCATCTTGTTTACCACTGCATCCCAAGCTCCTGGACGAGTTTCTGTTCAATGTGGGCTTTTTAAAATGAATCACTGGCTCAATTATTGACTATAAAAATTGATGGCTGCCATCTCCATCTCCTGTGCTCTTCCTGGTCAAGGTTTTCAATTTGGGATCTAATAAAACTTGGGGAAAAGCTACCAATTAGTTAATCAAGTAAAACTAACTACTATGTGGTTCTGGGAATCTGGCTCAGAAGTCAGTCAAGACAGGATGGAATCTGGTTAGTACAGGCATTTAGCATTCAGAGAGCTTTGATACAAAATGTCATCTCTCATTCTCAAGCCTTAGTGCTTGAGTATCAACGAGTTTACTGCTGTAGGAGATGTTCATTGAAGAATCAAGGGTTAGATATTTGTGCTTTACAAACCAAAGGAATGATTGCCAACTGAATGAATGATTTCTTCAAACATCAGGGAGCCCCTTCAGTGGACACGTCCTTTAGTTAAATCTCTTAAGTACCTCATGCCTTTATTCTGATACTTCATCTTTCATTGTGTTGACCTAGTTAAGGTTTATTTTGATTTTCTCCCAAAGGATATCCTGAAGACTCTTTCTAGAAATCAAATGTGGTCATGAAAATCACCTACTTACCAATCTTTGGAGACCCTAGTCTGCAGGCTATAGGTGGAAAGATGGACGTTGAAAGGGTGTTTACATTTGTGGTGATTCTCCCTGTAAATGGTGACCTCTTTTATTCCTATCTGGCAAAGAAAATTCACTACACACGCTCTCATCCCCCACCCCATATCCCATATTTACCTCTTCTTAGGGATCAAAACGAAACGACTCGACAGTACTTAACAACAACAAATGGACCAAAACAGTGTAGCAATGTAGAAAGAGATCCACCATTATCCAGCCTCAAAATGTAGACATTTCTCTGTATGTATTGTACACACTGGACTGAGACCACTGTAATGCAAAGATCTTAGGGAATGTCTTAGCCTCATGGTGCCTGTAGCCTCATGGGACAAGACCTCAATGTCATGTATCTTTTTACAATATCTGTAAAAAGGATAAAAAATGTACTATACAAAAAAGATTCATACAAGGTGCTTTCATAGCATCTAGAGGAGGTGTAATGAGGAGGGAGAATTGAAGCAAGACTGTAAATGTGATTGATTTTTTATTTTTTTGCTGTAAAAGGAAGCTTTATTGTTTTCATTTGGTCCACCACTTGGGGGAAGAGGGGCTCCAGGGCGTTGACTGTGCTGCCTTTGTCTGGAGAGCAAGGTTCAGGCAGAAGGTATGCGGGAGAGCAGGGGAATGCTGAAGACCCTTCACAAGTTGTGGGGCTCCATAGGCTCTTCTTAGTCGTGCTTGAGAGTTCGCCTCTCGAAGAGGTATTTGCCCAGCCCTGCCTGGGGACAGGCCATCCAACAGAGGTTAGTCAAGTGGTCGCCCATCTACTTGATAATTTTTACCTCCTTGTCGAGGAAATGAGTATCCAGAAAGTCACAGAGGTGGGGGTCTGTGTGGGTAGCACCCACAGCGTGCATATCCAGAAGAGATTGGTTCAGGTTCTTCTCCATGGCCAGGGTGGCTTCCATGGCGTCCAGGGTTCTTCCCCACTCATCTTGGGAGGGATTCTGCACGTCCTGGAAGAGTGCGCAATCACCACACTGGTTTTGCAGTTTCAAGAGACGCTCAGCACCCTCACGCTTCTCCTTCGCCAACTCACGGAAGAAGTGTCCCACACCTTCCAAAGACACATCATCGGGATTGAAATAGAAGCCCAAAGAGAGGTAAGTGTTAGAGGCTTGCAGATGCAGATTAACCAGACGATTGACGTTGGCCTCCACTTCAGCAGAATAATTCTGACGGATCTGAGAGCTCAAGGTTGGTCGAAGATTTGGAGCTAAACACACACACACACAAAAAAAAACGGTGTTTAGCTTGTTCCGGTAACAGGGAATTCTCAAGAAGATGGTCCTGGAGACGAGATTGTGCCCAAAGAAGTTGTTAGAGGTGGTCCGAGGCAGGAGGCGGGGGAGTCCCCAGATCTCTTCTGTCCAAACACTGTTGAAGCAAGACACAGATCCATGGGACCGCAGCACTAACTTTTGTAAATGTGATTTTTGCCCTTAATCTGAATATTTTTCTTCACTGAAATTCCTTCAAACTTTCTTAATATTATTTTATTTAGGTTAATGTTTTGCATTTTTGTGAAATGTGATACTTATTCATTAGCACAGAAAACTCTTTCAGGTGAATCCAAGATATTTCTTATATCCAGGATATCTTTCCTCATATGGACATAAGTGGATGAAAGTAAAACTTAAATTATATGAATACCTCTTATCTGTAAAAAAAAAAAGGCATTTCAAAACTTATATGACCCATGGGTGACATTTTCCAAGATATTAACATATCACAGAACTATTTGGTGTACAATTATGTGGCAGTCTAGGATAAACACTAGACCTCAAGTTCAGTTTGACAAGGTCGGCAGTTCAAACCTGTGAGAAATGTTGTCCACTCAAGTAATCCAACCTGTACTTATTTTAGCCAGAGTGAAGCTTTCTTTATTTCATTCTGCAAAATCAGGCACCCAACCCAGTAGACATACGCAGGTGCTCCACATGGCCCACCACAAATGGTTTTTATTCTTGTCCTCAAAAAGTCCCTCCTCCAGTTCCAATTCCCATATACAATTCTATGGAACATCCCATTTTCCCTCCCCCTAGAGAAGCCAAAATGGCTTGCCCGTGGTCTTAATGGTTGTATTCTTAGTTAAGTCCTAGAACAGCCTGCTTAATAATCAACAATCTGTCTGCCACGTCTAGCAATCTCATGAATTCCTGAAGATGGACCATGCCCACAAGAGTTATTGCTCACAAACCCACCAGCTGCTCCTCGGGAACCCTATACAGGGTTGCTGTAAATTGGAACCAACTCTATTGCACTTAACAATGACAACAAGTTATATTTACTGTATGAGGGTGATTCAAAAAGTTTGGTGAAACACGGAATTGGAAGATAATGGAATTTTTCCATGAATGATTTGAAGTCCCCTTATAATAGAAACTCAATGAAAAAAGATACTCTGTCTTCTTTACTGCTGAGTACAATCACTAGCATCTAAAACAGAGCCCAGCACATACTGGCACAAAAAAACCACTTATTTTTTAATGAAATTCTGTATTAAATGAATATGATCAGGTTTCTTTACTGCAGGATTTCTCAGTCTTTAGTATGCTAATATACACAGACATACCTTATTTCCCCAAATTATTTAATCCTGGGCCACCACAAGATGTATCTGTTAACAGTCCCATAAAGATGTTGTGGAAAGTGCTGATGTATTTGGAAACAGAAAAAGATAAACCATTCTAAGGTAAAAGGGAGTACAAGTGTATTATCTTTAAACACATTAAATCTACAATTTAACTCTGTGCATGGGGAAGAAGATAGAGAGGAGCAGGAGAGAAAGAGAGAAGGGGAAAGGGGAGAGAGAGAAAAAAGGAGAGAGAACCACTTGAGAGAGAAAAAAGAAAAAGTAGCAGTTCTCTGGGCTGCAAGAAAAAAGAAATTTAGACAGCTCTGGGCCTGCTCAGTAGATGATTTTACACCTGGAGGACCTCTCATGGAGCCTAATGATGGTAATTGACCACAGAGTGACTTTAGCTTGTAAAGATTTACTTGAAGCTTTTATCTGTTCAATTGACTGTGACCAGTGCAGGGGACATGGATTGACCCAGGTTGAGTCTGTCCTTTCTTTTGTCCATGTAAAGTCCATCTTACCCCTCTTTCTTGTTCTCTGGGACTTAACATTAATGGCTGGTCTGTATTTAATACAACTGGGAAAGTCAGGCTTGAAAAGTGAATGGATAAGAATGAAGATTTTAGAGATGTGCTGCTGGGGTCATAGAGAGTATCCCCCAGTTACTGCCTCTGTAATCTTGGACCTATTACTTTACTTTTAAAATGGAGATGGCAAGACTTACGAGGCTGTAAGGATACAGTAATATATGATATGTTTGTACTTATAAGTGTACCTAGCATGTAGTAAATGCTCAAGTGTTCTTTGTTGCTATTACTTATAGTGACAAAGATTATGTGTACAATTGCCTTATAACATATCTCAATTAAAAATTGGTATATTTATAATTCTGCACATAGTATTATGTAAGAAGATCCCTATATTTCTCTAAAAGCACAGTTGTTGTTGTTGTGAAGTGCTGTCGAGTTGGCTCCAACCCATAGCAACCCTGTATAGGGCTTCTGAGGAGTGGCTGGTGAGCTTGAACCACCAACCTTGCAGTTTAAACGGCTCTGCAGTAGATACCACAAAATCTTCTTGCTTAAGGGAAGTTGATACATGTTTCTAAAAATGGGCATATTGAAGGGAAGGAGACTGCTTCCAAATGGTAGTGGACCACTTACCTTCTCTCACAGATTTTTCTCTAGAAATAAATTAAATAACACTACCTAACCCGGAGAAAGAAACAGGAGTCTTGGTGTGGTGCTATGGGCTAATGCGTCAGCCTGCAAAGTCATTTGAACTGCAAGGTCGGTGCTTCAAGCTCACCAGCTGCCCCTTGGAAACCCTATACAGGGTCGCTATGGGTCGGAATCGACTCGATGGCACTTAACAACAACAACAAACCTGGAGAGAAAGTTACTCTTACCCCCTGAGCTAACCAAAGCCAAACCTGCTGCTGTGAAGTTGATTCTAGCTCATGTTCCAGAGTAGAACTTGGTGGTCATCTTTACAGAGTCTCCTTGGTGGTCATCTTTACAGGAGCAGATTGGCGGCCTCTCTTCTGTAGTGCATCCGAGTGGGTTTCAACTGCCAACTTTTGAATTAGTGTTGTCGTTGTCAAGTAAAGAGTTTTAAGTACTCTTTAGGGATTGTTTGATGTGTTCCAATGCAAAAGGTCACAAGTGCAGTAGTCCATCCTCTGTTCTGCAGTACTAATAGCATGCAGCATTGTAGTTGTTGCTGTTAAGTGCTGTTGACTCAGTTTCCAACTCATGGTGACCATGTATAGGGATTCTGAGAAGTGACTGCTGGGTGTGAACCACCATCTTGCAGTTCAAACTGACTTTGTAGTCCAGTGCTTATCCTACAGTGCCACACCAGGATTCCAGCATGCAGCATAGAAAGAAAGAATATGCTCTGTCCACACCTCCTTCTTTAAGGCAAAATGAGAAAAGGCGCCTTTCCTTCATGTGCACATCGTTTGCTCCTGAGTCATGATTACACATGTCAGTTGGACTCATTCCATCCGGTTGCTCTGTCCACCCATCTGGAAGGGCTTTTTCAATTTTAGACTTTATAAAGAAAATATACGAGGGCTTCAAGGAATTCATGGAAAAATGGAATTGAAAAATAACAGAATTTTTCCATGGACTTTTTAAAGCCCCTTAAAAAGCAGCTCTGGTACTGTTGTTGTTGTTAGGTGCCATCGAGTCAGTACCAACTCATAGCAACCTTATGCACAGCAGAACGAAATACTGCCCGATCCTGGGTCAACCTCGCTACTGTTGCCACGCTTGAGTCCATCGATGCTGCCACTTGGCCAATCCATCTCATTGGGGGTCTTCTTCTTTTTCTCTGACCCTCCACCTTACTAAACATGATATCCTTCTCCAGTGACTGGTCCTTCCTGACAATATGTCTGAAGTATGAGAGATGAAGTTTGGCCATCTTGGCCTCCAAGGAGCACTCTGGCTGCACTTCTTCCAAAACAGATCTATTGGTTCTTTTGGCAGCCCATGGCACTTTCAATATTCTCCTCTAACACCATAACTCAAAAGCATCAATTCTTCTATGGTCTTCCTTATTCACTGCCCAGCTTTTGCATGCATATGAGGTAATTAAAAATACCATAGCTTGGGTCAGGTGCACTTTAGTCCTCAAGCTGACATCTTTGCTTTCAACACTTTAAAAAGGTCTTGTGCAGCAGATTTGCCTAATGCAATATGCCGTTTGATTTCTTGACTGCTGCTTCCATGAGTGTTGATAGTTGATCCAAGAAGAATGAAGTCCTTCACAACTTCAATCTTTTCTCTAATGATAAGAATGTTACTTATTGGTCCAGTGGTAAGGAGTTTTGTTTCTTTACATTGAGATGTAATCCATATGAAAAGTTGTGCTCTTTGATCTTCATCAGTAAATGTTTTAAGTCCTCTTCACTTTCAGCAAGCAAGGTTGTATCATCTGCATATCGCAGGTTGTTAATGAGTCTTCCTCCAATCCTGATGCCACATTTTTCTTCATAGAACCCAGCTTCACGGATTATTTGCTCAGCATACAATTTGAATAAGTATGGTGAAAGAATACAACCTTGTCGCACACCTTTCTTAATTTTAAAACATTGAGTGTTCCCATGTTCTGTTCGAACAACTGCCTCTTGGTCCAGGTACAGATTCTTCATGAGCACAATTAAGTGTTCAGGAATACTCATACTTCGCAATGTTGTCCATAGCTTGTCATGATCCACACAATTGAAAGCCTTTGCATAGTCAATAAAGCACAGGTAAACATCTTTCTGATATTCTCTGCTTTCAGCCAAGATCCATTGGACTTCAGCAATGATATCCCTCATTCCATGGCCTCTTCTGAATCTGGCTTGTACCTCTGGAAGTTCTATGTCAATGTATGCTTTTAGCCATTTCTGTATTACGTTTAGTAAAACTTTATTCTCATGAGATATCAGAGAGATTGTCTGATGATTTCCACGTTCTGTTGGGTCACTCTCTTTGGAATGGGCACAAATATGGCTTTCTACCAATCAGTCGGCCAGATAGTTGTCTTCCAAATTTCTTGGCAGAGATGAATGAGTGCGTCCTGTGATGCCCCACTTTCTTGAAATATTTCAATTTTCATTCCATTAATACCTGGTGCCTTGTTTTTTTGCCAATTCCTTGAATGCACCTTGGACCTCCTCCATTAGTAATTATTTGCTCTGGATCATATGCTACTTCTTGAAATGGTTGAATATGAACCATTTCCTTTTGGTACAGTGACTCCATGTATTCCTTCCATCTTCTCTTGATGCTTTCTGCATCATTCAGTAATTTTCCCACTGAATCTTTCAATAATGAAAGTTGAGGCTTGAATTTTTTCTTCAGTTCCCCTAGCTTGAGAAATGCTGAGCATGTTCTTTTTGGTTTTCTGATTGCAGATCTTTGCACATTTTGTTGTAATATTTGGCTTTATGTTATTGAGCTGATCTTTGAAATTTTCTGTTCAGCTCTTGGACCTCCTCAGTTCTTCCATTTGCTTTAACTTCTCTATGCTGGAGAGCAAATTTCAATGTCTCTTCTGACATCCATTTTAACCTTTTCCTTCTTTCTTGTCTTCTCATGTTCTTGATGTCATCCCACAACTCTTCTGGTCTTCGGTCTTTAGTGTTTAAGGTATCAAATCTGTTCTTCAGATGATCTCTAAATTCAGGTAGGATATATTCAAGGTCATATTTTGGTTCTCATGGACTTGATTTCATTTTCTTCAGATTCAGTTTGAATTTGCATATGAGTTATTGGTGGTCTGTTCCACAGTCTGCCCCTGGCCTTGTTTTCACTGATGATATGGAGCTTTTCCATCTTCTCTTTCCACAGATGTAGTCAGTTTGATTTCTATGTATTCCATCTGGTGAGGTCCATGTGTATAGTCATCTCTTATGCTGTCTAAAGAAGCTATTTGAAATGAATACATCATTAGTTTTGCAGAATTCTATCATGCATTCTCCAGCATAATTTCTATCACCAAGGCCATATTTTCCAACTACTGATCCTTCCTCTTTACTCCCAGCCTTATGTTGGAACAAGACCACTGGGCCTGCTTTGTAGGAAGACAACCTGGAAGCATGGGATAGTTGAGGTCTATTGAGTAGTTTTTGTGGCATACCAGGATAGTAGCACTAAGGATTAGTTGAATGGAATCCAGAAACCCCCTGACCCCTTCATGTACACAGGTGTCTGAAATTCACAGACCATCATCTATGTCATATTTCTATTTCACCTCAAAAGCACTTAATCACAAGATCTCCTGAGACTGTCCTCTAACAAGTTGAACAGTGTCTGGACCAGAGCAAAACATCTGGTACCAGCAAGTTACCAATTGGCATTTTCCAAGCTGTGTCAAGAGCAGGCCTGTTGTGTGGTATAGTTGAAAAGCATCATGTTAGCACTGTGAGACCTGTTTTTTTTTTCATTCTCGTCCTTCCCTCTACCTGCTATACAATATTGGCTAGGTCCTGACTTTCACCCCAGCCTCCCTGCTGTAAAATTAAAAGTATGAATGAGCTGCTTTTGGAGATTGTCCATCTTTAACAGATGACAACTCTAAATTTGATGATGCCTAGGCTTCTTGGTAAGGATCCAGAGAAGACTTTGGAATGGAGTAACTGTTACTCCATAAAGATAAAACTTTTTATCTTTTCTCATTTTTAAAAAAATTCCAACTTCTAAAATAAGAACAGTATCCTTGAAAACCTGCTTGATGATCCAAGTTTATTGTATCATGGTGACTTGCATGTTGTTGTGATGCTGGAAGCTATGCCACTAGTATTTGATATACTAGCAAAACCATCCATGGTGAACAGGTTCCAATGGAGATTCTAAGAAGACATACTAGGAAGAAAAGCTTGAGAACCAACTTCCAAAGCATAGTCAATGAAAACCCTATGAATAACAGAATATTGCCTAAGACTTATACTCATATTTTTGTATGCATTGTCTGGAGGGACAGATTACCAGAGAAGAACATCATATTTGCTAAAGTGGAGGATCAGCGAAGGACAGGGAAACTACCCATTAGATGGATTGACATAATGACTGCAACAAAAGACTCAAATATGTCAATAACCTTGAAGATATTGCAGGACTAGACAAGGCTGCATTCCGTGATACCTGTAGTCACAATGAGTTGGTGTCAACTTTGTTGGTAGTCTAGGCAATGCTGCCTGAATAGTTAGAAAATCAAGGGAATTAGATTTCACAATTCCTTCCTTAGGTGGTTCCAATAATCAATAATCTGGGTTCACAGACTATCCTTGCAAACTCCATTCAAAATCCATATACAGCCTAGTTCCAATTAACATTTGGCATTTTGTTGTTTGTTGCTGTGGAGTTGATTCCAACTCATGGTGTTTACTCCATAGTGTTAACATGGCTGTGTTATAGGTGGATTACCCAGTAACCAATGTAAGCGTGGGTTTACTTTTGCTTACTTGCTAATCTGTAGTGAACAATATCTAAGGGCACCACATCTGAAATTGTTCAATAAGTAAGTACAAGTAAGCCTGTGCTTACCTTGCTTACTGGATACTTTGTCTCTGTCAAGGACTGTAAATTTAAAATGTGACTTTAATTTTGTAGGAAGGTGCTATAGGGTTGGAAAAGAGTCTGATACTTAGAAGCAGAATCTTTAATGTGGTAAAAAATGTGAAATTGTTCACTAAGCTTAGTAAGTAAGTAAGCACAAGTAAGCCATGCTTATCTTGCTTACTGGGTAATCTGACCCTAACTGTGACCTTTCAGAAGGCCAAGTTCCTCAGCTATGAACCCTAGTAATTTCTGTCCTCATGGATTTCACCAGGCCTATCTTCTAAGGTGCCTCTGGGTAGGTTTGAACTGCCAACCTTTTGTCTATTAGTGGAACATTTTACATTTGTGCCATCCAGGAACTCAGATATGATGTACACAGTACTTTGCCTGCCTTACCTCATGTCTCCACACCACGAGTTAGGTGGCACATTTTATTGACAGATGAGTATACTAGGATTTTGAGGTGTAGCTAAGTTCATGCAGTAGGTAAGTAGCGGAGCTTGGATGGTCTGAATCAAGAGCTCCAGCTCTTATCCTTTTTGCAATATTGCCAATCTCAAGTCATATGTCACTTCACCAAAAACAATTGCTTCACTTTTCTCCCAAGTGGGTCAATAAAACAATGGTGGGCCGAGTGACCACAACACAGAATGAAGTCATGTGAGTGATTGGGAAGGGTCAAAAGAATGCCAAACCAAACTTGAAGTTTGGAGGCCAAAACAATGCTACATTTTCAAGTATATTTGCCTAATGTTAAGCAAAGCATTTTCTTATAATTTAAAAATGAATTTCCTCCCTATCTGTTCTAATGGTAATGATTTTCATATCTAATTTTGTATGCTTATACTTTCTAGAATCTCTCCATTTATTCAGGAATAGATAAGTAACAAATAAATCTAAATAGCATTTAGATTTATTTGTTACTTCTTTCTTATTCTATTTTTTAATGTATCTTTTTCTCTTTTTCTTTTATTAATTCAACCTTTCTATTTTCCTTAAAATTATTTCATTCTATCTTTAATTTCTAGACCTTAGTGCTTAATTCATTCAGTTTCATCCTTGTTAAATGGTGTATGTGTTTATGATGACAGGTCTTTGGTACTATACTGTTCTGGGTATATTGCACAAGGTTCCAGTGTAGTGATGTCACTCACTTTCATTCACTGAACCATCTATACTTATTAAGGACCGACTCTGTGCCACACAGCTGCAGATATGACCCCTAGTAAATTTTGTCCTCATGAGCTTCAAATGAAAATGAGCAAGTAAATGAAACATGTCAGTCAGTAAGTGCTGTGATGAAAATAAAGCAGTAGAGAATTATGGAGAAGGAAGAGATATTATATATATGAAAACAAGGAGCATAGAGGAAAAGTCTCTTCAATAACCTGGCAATGAAATAGGGACCTGGAAGAAGAAAGGAACCAAGCTATTCAGACACCAGGGGAAGAATACCCAGGTAGGGGGAAGAGCATGTGCAAAAGCTCCAATGCAAGAACATGCTAGTTGTGTCTAGGATGCCCAAGGAGAACAGTATGACAGGAGCAGAGAGTGTCCAGGGTAAAGAGGTAGAAGGAGGCTGGAGAGCTGGATCATGTACACTGTATACTCAGACAAGGACTTGGGGTTTTATTATAAAAAGATATTCTGATGAGATGACATTGGAGGATTTAAACATGGTGATGCTCTGATCTAAATTATGGTTATTACTGATTGATGAATAATCAGCCTTACTGAGGCCTCAAATTCACTTATTTTATATGTTCAGTGTCATAAATTTAGACAGATATATGAAAACATCAACATGATAAAATTATAAAACATTTTCAATAACTCAACAAGTTTTCTTGTGTCCTTTCACCATCAATCCCATCTCCATCCCCAGGTTTCGGCAGCCTCTGATCTGTTTTCCATCACTAGAGTTTGGAAAGGAAACTATATCATTTCTTTCAATGAAATTCTTTCACTTAGAATAATATATATATATTTTTAATTTAAGATTTTTATTGTGGATTGAGTGAAAGTTTATAGGGCACAACATCAGTTTCACATTCAACAATTCATATACCTTGTTTCATTACATTGATTATAATCCCCTCCATAAACGATCAGTTAACAGTATTTCTCTCTATCCACTTTAGCTTTATAAAAAACACACACACAAACAAACAAAACCCACTCAGGCATATATAATAAATTACATCTCCAAAGAGCACATTCTGCAAGTCTCCTCCTGGCCACCAGCCCTTAGTCCTTTCTTCTTAGTCCATGAATCTAGAGTCCTCAGCCACTCCCCCTCTCCATGTCCCCATCTCTGCCTCCATCTCTGGCACTGCTGCTTCTCTGGATAAGGTCCCACATTCTATTTGTGTGTTCCTCTCTTAAAAGTCCTAGGGTCCTCTGTTTCTGGACTGTAAGATTAACAAATCCCCTTTTTTTGTTTCAAAACTTCTACCTTTACAACTGTGACAGTCACAATTAGTCATGATAACAGTTATTCACTATTGAATCTTACCAATCTTATCCCCATCTCCTTTCACCAGACCCATCTAGACAAGAAGAGAGCTATTCAGTGGGGACTCTTTCTTTGCCCCCACACTCTTAAACTAAGCTCCCTCTTGAAACCTTGTAAGCCAGTCACTTCGTGCCTTTATTGCCCCCTCATTTTAGATAACCAGTGTCTAAGTTGCCTGTCCCTATCTACCCCGTGCACAGAACAGATAGCATTGATACTTGATTTGAAGACTCTTTCTCTCTCTGTTGGTATTTAGAGTAACAACCGCTCTGAATATAGGTCGGGTTCATCATGAAGATGTATCTTCTGTCCAGCTGTTCCAGTCTGCTTGTCCTTTCTAGTGGGAATGTCTCACTTCACAAGGTTGTGGATGGGACTCAGGATTCCACCTAAGGTCCTATACTCTGTAAAGGCTTTGCATGAAGCCTATTTCACTGGGCAAGTTGTAGAACCCCTTTTAGGTATTCCAATCAGTTATAGGCTGAATGCAGGCTTATAAGTTGTCTCTAATCATGTTTCCCAGCATTCTTTTCTATTCCACTCGTGTCTATTTTACAATAGTAGGCAAGGGAAACTAGTATTTATAAGGCAGTCAAGGATTTTAGTATTATTTACCCTCTTCAAGCTATACCTAGATCCCTGTATCCCAGAGCCCCGTTGTTCCAAGTTTGAGTATACATCACTATTTACCTCTGTCCCAATAGGCCATGCAAACCTGTCTCAGTGTTCCTTATCTATCTTGTTTTTCTGTCTCCTCCCCTCTTCTAGTATTGCCCTTCCCAACACCCAAAGTAAACCCCCCACCCCAACCCCATTGTGATTACCTTATATTCCATTAGTTCTTCCGCCCATTTAAGACAGTCTATTTTATCCAGTAATCTACCTGACCTTCCCACAACCTGAATCTCTGTTCTCCTGTGTTTACCTTTTTTCACATTGTAATTGTTTTGATCATAGACTGACCTCCCAGATCCTCTGCTTTTATAATTTTATTCTGTTCTTGACTCTTCCATTTGTTGACTGAGTTCAGGTTCATGCTGCCATGTATGTCATTCTGTATTTGTTGTGTGTTCTTGTTGGTTCTCAGTCCACAGAAC
>NW_006408601.1:5022471-5031638 GCF_000296735.1 Chrysochloris asiatica
GGACTAGAAAGCAATGGATTTCTTGCTTCTGCCACAAATTCCCCCAGGTGTAAGCCTTCCAACCTTCTAAATATTCCTTTATATGTGGTTCAGAGTTCTGGGACCATCCCCTGAGCCTGCTTGGTCAGGTATTCTGTGTTGTTTTTGGCGGAGTTCTTTACTATACTTCCACTCGATCCGCCATCTTGTTTGTTCTCCCTAGAATAGTACTTTTGGTATGATGTTGTGTATTATATTTGCATTGATGTTTTGCATTGTAACTTGTTGATCTGTTTCCATTGAGTCAATTCTGAGCTATAGTGACCTTGTGTGCTACAAAGTATATAGTTCCACAAGGTCTTTTTGGCTGTGATCTTTAAGAAAGCAAACAACCAGGTCTTTCTTCCACAACACCAATGGATGAGTTTGAATTGCAAATCTTTTGGTTAGTAGGTCAATTACATCATCCAGGAATCTTTAATTATCAGTAGTTAGGAGTCCTGGTGTGATGCTCTGGGTTAATGTGCTGGACTTCAATGTTGATTTGAACTGCAAGGCCACAGGTTTGAGTTCACCAGCCACTTCTTGGAAACCCTAAACAGGGTTGCTATGGGTAAGAACTAACTCGATTGCACTTAACAACAACAGTTCTTTTTTTGTTGAAAAGCATTTTGTTGTATGAATACATTTATTTATTCAATAACAAGTAAATGGTTGTTTAAGGTTTCTGGCTATTATAAATAAAGTTACTATGAATATTAGTGTTCAAGTCTTTTTGCGGGTATAAATTTTCACCTTATGGGAAAATACAAGGAAAAATATTACCAGTGTTGAATTAGCTAATAAGCAAGGTAAGCAAAGGCTTACTTGTGCCTACTTACTAATCTGTAGTGAACATTTTTTTCATCACGTCAAAGATTCTGCTTTCTAGGTCTTACTGGCATCTGTCTCTCAACCCCACAGCATCTTCCTACAGATTCAAAATCTCTGCTAGTTTCTAATCCCTGGCAGAAACAGAGTACTCAGTAAGCAAGGAAAACATGGGTTTATATATGCTTCCTTATTGTTATGGAATGAACCATTTCATATGTTTTTCATTGCTGAGTATTTCTGGGTCATACAGTAAGTAGGTATTTAGCTTTTTAAGAAGCTGTCAAAACTGTTTTTAAAAGTCTGTTAATCTTTTTGCATTCCTACGTCCTAACACTTGGCATTGTCAACCTATCTTATTTTAGGAGTCCTGGTGCGGCACTGCAGGATAATGCACTGGACCTCAAGGTTGGCGTGAACCCAAGGTAGGTGGTTCAGACGCAACAGTTACTCCTTGGAAACGCTAAACAGAGTTGCTATGAGTGGAACCAACTCGACGACACTCAACAACAACAATAATAGTGGAGTCCTGGTGTGCTGTAGGATAAGCATTTGACTACAAGATCAGTTTGAACCACAAGATCATTAGTTCAAACTCACCAGTAGCTCCTTGGAAACCCTATACAGTGTCACTATGAGTCAAAACTGACTCAGTGGTACTTAAAAGCAACAACAATAGGGGGTCTATAGGACTCCTGGTGTAGCGCTGTAGGTTCAGCCCTAAATTGTGAACCACATAACTGGCAGTTCAAACCTACCAACTGCTCCTTGGAAACCCTATATACGATCTCTGTGAGTCAGAACCCACTCGATGGCACAACAAAAGTAGAGGGTCTGTAGGGACTCCTGGTGTGATGCTGTAGGATAAGCACTGGACAGCCAACTGCAAATTTGGTGGTTCAACCCATCAGCTGCTCCTCAGAAACCCTATAGAGGGTTGCTATCAGTAGGAATTAAGCAAACAGCACTTAACAACAATGGGTATATAAATAACCCTGATGAAATGTTGGTGATTCAAACCCACCAGCCACACTGTTGGGTTAAATGAGGCAGTCTACTTCTGTAAAAATGCACAGCCATGGAAACCCTATGGAGTAGCTCTGCTCTGCTCTAGAAGGTTGCTATGAGTCAGAATTGACTCAACATCAGTAGGATTGGTTTGGGGTTTAGTGAGTAGGTATCGGTCTCTCATTCTGCTTCTGCTGTGGTTTCTCTAATGCTTACCTTCTGAACAAACTAGAGGAAGCCCCTGCCTTCATGAAGCTTATAATCTAGCAGTTTATAATACAAAATATTGCTGAACTTTTAGTAGGCATTATTTCAAGTGCTTTATATTCATTTTCTCGGTATCCTCACAACTACCTCATAAGGTAATCGCTATTAATATAACTATTTTAGAGGAAATTGAGAGTTAGAAAAGTTAAATAACCTATCGGATATCACCAAGCTAAAAAGACATAGAGCTGGCATTGAAACCTGACTGCAGAGCGTTTGCTCTCACAAAGCACTTATTTGGCATCAAAACATTGTAAAGCAGACAAAGTTACATCAGAGCTAGATTGCTCCTTGGAAGCCAGAATGGTAAGAATTCACCTCTCATGCTTCAGACGTGTTATCAGGAGAGTGCAGTCCCTGGAGAATGACATCATGTTTGGTAAAGTGGAGGGTCAAGAAAAAAGAGGAAGACCTCCAATGAGATGGATTGGCTCAATCTCAGCAGCAATGGGCTCAACTGTACCAACAATTGTGAGGATGGTGCAGGACCGGGCAGTGTTTTGTTTTGTTGTGCGTGTTCCACTATGAATAGGAATTGACTTGATGGTACCTAACAACAGCAATATCTAAGGAAGCACAGTGGCTCTTTAGGGTAAGTATTAGACTGCAAACCACTGCTAATCCTAAAGAGCCACTCTGGTCTGGGTCCATCAGCTGCTCCACAGGAGAAAGACGAGGCTTTCTGCTTCTGTAACAGTGTAAAGTCTCAGAACCCCTATACAGGTTAGCTATGAGTTGGAACAGACTGGATGACACTTAACAACAAGAACAATAATAGATATTTAAGAATCTCTGCATTAGGCATTGAGCTAACAGCAAGGTTGGCTGTTCCAACCCACCAGCCCACTGCACAGGAAAAAGATAAGGTTGTTTGCTCCCATAAAGATTTACAACCTGGGAAACGATATATAGGGTTGCTATGAGTTAGAATTAACTCATACAGATATCTCACTTAAACAACTAGCCTCAAAATAACTCACTGATAATAGTGACTCATAGAATTCTAACTCATAGTGATGCTGTAAGACAAATTAGAACTTGCTCATAAGGTTTCCAAGGCTGCAATCTTTATAAAGCAGAGTACCTGGTGGGTTTCAATGGCTGACCTTGCTTTTAGCAGCCAAGACCTTAATCCTTGCTTCACACAGGCTCCTAAACAGTGAACAGGTGTCAAATGAACAGTGAACTACTAATAAAGATCTAAGGAGCTCTAGAAGCATAGTGGTTATGAGTTGGGCTGCTAACCTCAAGGTCAGCAGTTTGAAACTACCAGCTGTTTCACAGGAGAAAAATGAATTTTTCTGCTCCCATAACGATTTACAGATTTGAGAATCCTATGAAGGGTCATATGAATTGGAACTGACTCCACGGCACACCACCACCTATTTCTCAAGTTCTAAACATGTTTCTGCTCAGAAACACTTGAAAAATACAGCACATTTCATTTATAGTGGACTATAACAATGAGTCTGAATTGTGAATGAGAGATCTTCAAGGGTAGCCTCTCAAAATTTCATGAGTAAAGGATATGAATAGTAGTTTGATGGCAGCTCTCCTTCTATATCCTTTACCCCAAGGGTTTATTGCACTGTCTCCATGGGATTATGTCTCTTTGATTAAGAAACACTGAAATTGCACTAATAAATCAAGAATAATAAAACAATGCCCACTATCATCACTCAATGTAGAGAAAACAAAAACCCTCATAACTGGACCAATAAATATCATCACGATTAATAGAGATTGAAGTTATCAAAGACTTCATTTTGCTTGGATCCACATTCAACACTCATGGAAGCATCAGTCAAGAAATCAAATGACATATTACATTAGGCCAATCTGCCACAAAAGACCTTTTAAGAGTGTTAAATAGCAAAGATGTCATTTGAGGAGGAAGGTATACCTGACCCAAACCATGGTATTTTCTATTGCTTCATATGCATGTGAACGTAGGGTAGTGAAAATAAGAAAGAGCACAGATGAATTGATTCATTTGAATGATGGTGTTGAAGTATAATATTGAAAGTACCATGGTCTGCCAGAAGAACAAACAGGTCTGTACTGGAAGAGGTACAGGCAGAATGTTCCTTAGAATCAAGGATGGTGAGACTGTGTCTCTTATACTTCAGACATCTTATCAGGAATGACCAGTCTCTGGATTATTCTCGGTAAAACAGAGGGTCAGTGACAACGAGAAAGACCCTCAATGAGATGGATTGACATGATGGCAGCAGCAATGAGCCCCAGTGAAACAATTGTGAGGATGGCATAGGACTGGGCAGTGTTTTGTTTGCTGTGCACAGAGTTGCTGTGAGTTCGAACTGACTCAATGGCACCTTACAACTACAATCATCACTCTTAGTTTACAATATTCAAGAATTTCTAGTTGATACAATAAGAAAAGAAAAAAGTAAGTCAGAATTAGCAAAGATTAGACATAAAGATTCTTGGAAAACACAAGTGAATCCATTAAAAACTACATATAAATAAAAAAAATATTTAAATATATCTTTAAGTACTAGAAAAATAATATAATGAATAACAATTCCATTCAAATGACCAAGAAACATTTTTAAAAGATGAAGAATAATTTTAACAAGAATACTTTTAACATCTTATATGAATAAACCTAGAAAATTGCACTGAGGAATATAAAAGAAGCCTTGAATAAATGGAAATGGAGCAACATCCATATTCCCAGATGGATGGATTTAATGAGGAATGATGCCAACTCTTTCCAAATTAATCTGCAAATTTAAACAGCTCAACTCAAAATATTAAAGAGAAGCTTATTTTGTTTTACTTTGTGCAATTTGATTAAATCACAATTCATCTGGAAGGATATCTATATATAGAGAGATGAATACTAAGAATATTTTGAAAACTTTGAACGACAGTAGTGAACTTTCTTTTCCATGCATTACTGTCATGGAGTTCTGGTGTGGCATTGTAGGATAAACCACTGGTTGGTCCTTGGAAACCCTATACCAGGTCTCTGTGAGTTGGAACTGACTCAATGGCACTTAACAACAACAGTTGTATATAATAAGACCATACAATTAAAAAAAAATTATTTGGTTGTTTATTGTTGTTGTTAACAGTTGTCGAGTTGATTCTGACTCATAGCAACCCTGTATAGGGTATCCAAGAAGCAACTGGTGGATTTGAACTGCTGACCTTGAAGTTAGCAGTCCAGTGCTTATCTTACAGAGCCACATCAAGACTCCTGCAGTAATACATTGACTGATCAAATAGAATCCTAGAAATGTATATAAATAGATAGAATAACTTAGTTCTATGCAGTATAAGGAGCTCTGGTAGCGTAGTGGTTACAAATCCAGCTGTTAATCTCATGGTCAGCAGTTCAAAACTACCAGCTGTTCCACGGGAGAAAGATGAGGCTTTCTGCTCCCATAAAGATTTACAGCCTCGGAAACCCTATGCAGGGTCGCTATGAGTCGGAACTGACTTTATGGCACATAACAACAACAATACAATATATGGACTCCTGGTGTGGCACTATGGGTTAATTTTCTGGACTGCAAAGTTGGTTTGAACAGCAAGGTCAGCAGTTCAAGCTCACCAGTTGCTCCTCAGAAATCCTATACAGGGTCACTATAGATCAAAACTGACTTGACAGCACTTAACAACAACTATGTACAACTGGTGGTACAGAATGTTAACTGTAGGGCTGCTAACTTAAAGATTGGAAGTTCAAACCCACCAGCCACTCCATAGGAAAAATGATAAGGTAAGATACTTTGTAAAGATTTACAGCACTGGAAACTTCATGGAGCAATTCTATTCTGTCCTGTATGGTCCCTGTAATTTGTAATTAATTCCATTATATGTTAAAGGTGGCCTTTTCTGTAATAGATACTATGCTTGAACCTTGCATTGTGGGTAAGCACTGGACTGGTAACCACAAGATCAGCAATTCAAACCTACCAGCCCCTCTCAGAAACTCTGTACAGGGTCACAATGAGTAGGAACCAACGCAATGGCTAAACAACAATAAAAGTAGCAGATAATAGATAACATTTTCCATAACTAGAATGTGGTTAAAGGTGGTTAAGTGACAATTGTCACTTATTTTTGAAGAAAATGACAGGGCTCCATTTTATATGTATATTTTTTTCTAACTTGTATCATTCTTTGACCTAAATATCTGAGAAGGCATGGAATCGACAATCTACTTTGGTGAGGACCAGTCCTATAGTGGTGTGAGACAGAACGTGGCAGTTTATTCTTCTGCTGTACATAGGGTCACTATGGGTTGTAACTGACTTTATGGCATCCAACAACAACAATATCAACTGATAACTTAGCCATCTGAGATGGCCTGTGTGTTGCTATGAAGCTGACAGTTATGCCACTGGTTTTTAAAATACCAGCCGGGTCATCCATGATGGATAGGTTTAAGAAGAGTATCCAGACTAGGAGAGGAGAGGTGGATCACTTCTGACTGGTTAGCTTTTGAAACCCTTATAAATAGCAGTGGAACATTGTCTGATACAGTGCCAGAAGATAAGCCCCTCCAGTTGGAAGGCACTCAAAATATTACTGTGGGAGAGTTGCCTTCTCAAAGTAGAGTTGATCCTAATGATGTGGATGAAACAAAGTTTTTAGACCTTCATTTGCTGTTGGGATATGACTCAAAATGAGAAAAACAGCTGCAAACATCATTAATAAGTGGAACATGGAATATGTGAATCTAGGAAAATTCGAAGTCATAAAAATTGAAATAAAATGCATAAAGATTGATATTACAGGTATTCTTGAGCTGAAATGGACTGATAATGGTCATTATGAATTGGACAATCACATGGTTTACTACGCTGGGAATGACAAATGCTGTCGCATTCATTGTCAGAAAGAACACACCAATATATATCTTCAACAATGTCTATGATAGGGTAATAATCATACACCTACAAAAATATCAGTTAATACCAATATTATTCAAATGTATGCACTAGACCACAAGAATTGTGGGATGACATAAAAAACATCATCCATAAAGGAAGTAAAATAATAATAATAATAATAACAATAATAATAATAATAATAAAAGACAGGTAAGAAAGAAAAGACCAAAATGGATGTCAGAAGAAATTCTGAAACTTGCTGTTCTTAAATGCAGAGAAGCTGATGTGATGGGAAAAAATGATCAAGTGAAAGAGTTGAGCAGAAGATAACAAAGGGCAGATCTAGAAGACAAATACAAATATTATAACAGAATATACAAAGACCTAGAAATAGAAAACCAAGAGGGAAGGACATTGTCAGCATTTCTCAAGTTAAAAGAACTGAAAAAAAAAAAAAAAAAACTCTCAAGTCTTGGGTTGTAATACTGAAAGATTCTATGAAGCAGAAAGCCTCAAAAGAAGATGGAAGGAATAAACAGAATTATTGTACAAAAAGAATTGGGCGGTGTTCAATCATTTCAAGACATACCATATGATCAATAACTGATGATATCAAAGGAATAAGTCCCAGATGCACTGAAGGCACTGTTAAAAGTCAAGTCTCTAGGAACTGATGGAATACAAATTGAACTCTCAACAAACTGGTACAGTGCTGGAAGATCTTCATTTGTCTATGCCAAGAAATATGGAAGACCTGCTAACTGTTCAGAAGAGATTGATATTTTTGCCCATTCCAAAACAATGCAGAAATTATCAAACAATATTATTAATATCACATGTAAGTAAATTTTTGCTGAAGATAATTAAAAAGTGGCTACAGCAGTATACCTGCCAGAAATTCACTCTGGATTCAGAAAAGAATGTGGAACTAGGGACATTATTTTTTATATCAGATGGACCTTGTCTGAAAGTAAAACATACCAGGGAGATGTTTACTTGTACCTTATTGACTATGCAAAGCATTCACTGCAAACTATGGATAATATTGTGAAGAATGGGAATTCCAGAACACTTAATTGTGCTCATGGAGAATCTGAACATAGACCGAGTCAGCTGTTAGAACAGAACAAGGGTATAATGATGGTTTAAAATCAGGATA
This sequence comes from Chrysochloris asiatica, assembly GCF_000296735.1. Taxonomy (NCBI): domain Eukaryota; kingdom Metazoa; phylum Chordata; class Mammalia; order Afrosoricida; family Chrysochloridae; genus Chrysochloris; species Chrysochloris asiatica. Next base: position 5,030,623 of record NW_006408601.1, read on the forward strand.
GGCATGCACCAGCGCTGTAGCCTTTCACCATACTTGTCCAATCTGTATGCTAGGCAAATAATCCAGGAATCTGGATTATATGAAAAAGAAAACACACACACACACACACACACACACACACACATGGCATCAGAATTGGAAGAAGACTCATTAACAACTTGTGAAATGAGGATGACACTACCTTGCTTGCTGGAAATGAAGAGGACTTGAAATATGTAACTGATGGAAATCAAAGACTACAGACTTCAGTAGGGATTGCATCTCAGTGTAAAGAAAACGAACATCCTCACAACTAGACCAACAGATAACCACATGATAAACAGAGACAAGATTGGCGTTATGAAAGACTTCATTTTGCTTAGATTCATAACCAACGCTCATGGAAGCAGCAATTGAGAAATCAAGCAACATTAAATCAAACAAAGATGTCAGTTTGTGGACTAAAGTGCACCTGACCCAAGCCATGGTGTTTTAAATAGCCTTATATGCCTGTGAAAGTTGCGCAATGGATAAGGAAGACTATGGGAGAATCAATGCAGTTGAGTTATGGTGTTGGAGGGGAATATTACAAGTACCATGGACTTCCCAAAGAACAAACAAATCTGTATTGAAAGAAGTACAGCCAGAATGCTCTTTAGAAAGGAGAACGGGGAGACATAGTCACCTACTTTGGGCATGTAGTTAGAAGGGACCAGTCCCTGGATAAGGACATTATGTTTGGGCAAGTGTAGGCTCACTGGTAAAGAGGAAGACCCCCAAGAAGCTATTGACACAGTGGCAGCAACAATGGGCTTAAACATAACATCTGGGAGATTTGGTACATGAATGGGCAGTGCTCCTTTCTGCTGTGTATAGAGTTACTATGAGTTGTAACTGATTCACTGGCACTGAAGAATGGCAACACTGATAACTCAATGAAAAAAAAAAAATACCATCAATTCATTTGATAAAATTTTTCTTGTGGGACCTGGCCATTATTGCTGTTTTCCTTGATTTAATCTTTTATTATTATTATT
>NW_006408601.1:5036451-5039294 GCF_000296735.1 Chrysochloris asiatica
CTTCCAACCTTCTAAATATTCCTTTATATGTGGTTCAGAGTTCTGGGACCATCCCCTGAGGCTGCTTGGTCAGGTATTCTGTGTCGTTGCTGGTGAAGCTCCTTTACTGCACTTCCACCAGATCCACCATCTTGTTTGTTCTTGATTTAATCTTTAAATTGATGTTTTTCTAATAATGGAAGTAACTAACCTGTAGTTTCCAGATATACCTACCCACCCTTTTGAAAACCAACGCATTGCCATTCATTCATAAATGCTCGGAAATATTCTTGGTGCTGGCAATACAAACATTACCTTTGTATTCACTCATCCTGGCTTTAAGCACTTTTAAATTTTTTATTCTATGGTTTTCCAAAAACTGCTGTCAGGAAGTAAGACAATCCACATATTCTCCCAATCCTGAAGACTTAACATAAGCTTTTCTTATGAGTAAATCTAATTATTTTGATAATATAGCTTTATTTTTTCTTGAACTTTTCCTCCACTCTTTTATCCTGGTCCCGTTATCTCTCATATCCTTCTCCTTTGGTGGAGTTGGGCAGTGGCCTTTGAGGGTTGCATACTAGTGGGAAGCAGGGACTATGGTGCTCAAATTGAGTATTGAAAGCCCCAGGCTCCATTCAGTACTTATTCAACAATTGTCAGTACAGAAGAAAAGAGATAGCAGAAAGGGAATGAGAACTGTTTTACACATTGTAGGGCCAAAGCTGATAAAGCCAGAAAATTCTCTTCCTATTAATTCTTATCACAATCAGCCATCTCCCCTGATTCTCTACAACTCAAGCTCTTGAAGTGTCACTTAACAGGATAAATACATTCCTCCCTGCTACAGCATATGGTAAAAAATAATAGTAATTTACAATACTTGAATCCAAGCAATTAACTCTCCAGCATTTTATGAAAATGTAATTATTCTGTAAGTAGGAACTCCCTGGCCACTGGTAGAAGAGGTGGCTCTTTGTATACTTGCACGTGCTTCTTCTGTCTTAGCTGGGATGAGAGACTTTTTCTGTTTATTCCAGATCCTCAATCTGGCACTCTGAACAGGTTCAGTTAGGGCTGACTCTGGTTTTAGATTTGAGTGTTTTGTGATCACAACCACATGTTCACAGTGGAGAATTTGGGATGAATGGGTTCATCATGCCTGGTTTTCACCAACATTTACAAATTTCTGAAAAGGAAAAACATGCTGTTTTCCTAGAAGAATTTTTTCTTTTCTTTTGATTTGTCAACGTTTTCACTGGAATAAAGTCCACATTCTTGTGTGTGTGTATACATGCACACCCCCAAAGCTGCTGGGCTTGGAGGACACCATTAATAATGCAACCAAGACTGGGTGCTTTTTAAAAGTCTATTTCTTGCTTATAAATAAATGGTAATTTGTTTAAAAGCATCATTACACACAGTGTTCAGCCAGATCCCATGCATTCGATTATTTTAAATAAATGGACCATAAATGGAACAAGTTCTTTCTAATTTACAAATGATAGGAAACATTTTTCAAGGAAAAAAAAAGGAAAAAATGTAAAATTTGTTCTTAACTACATCTCATTAATGTGGAACCGTTCAATGACCTGTAAAGATTAAAGAATTAGTGAATTGGTGGAATTATCAGAATGAAAAATCTGTATAATTTTGGTTTCAATTTAAAAATCTACTAAACAGTCTAGCGACTTTAGTCTCGGATATTACTTTTTAATATCAGTTCCTACAAATGCAGTGGCATCGGGATTACAAATGAACTGAGTGGAAAGCAACAAATAGTGTGTTTAAATTCACAGCACAACAGAGGAACTAAGTAGGAGGGTGGGATGCCTTGGAGGTGGGTGGAGGGAGGGTGGGTTATTATTTTTTTCCCAATGAAACAACTGAAGACATTTAATTAAGTGACCATTCTGCTAAGTGGAGCAAAAATTAATATACATAGATGTGTTTATGTCCAGGCAATGGTGCATAATTAAGAAATCAGTTTCAAATGGAGAACCAGAGTGAGAGCTATTTAATGAACATCACCAGAGCGTCTTCTCTTTCCTAAAGTTTCTTCAGTGATCCTAAATAGAAGAAGGGACACCAAGAAGGTAGTAGGAAAGATCTTACACATTGGATGTGATTCAGAGGGTGTGGCCACCCAAGGTGATAAAATTCTGCTCATAAAGCAAAGTGTGGCTTATGTACTTCCTTCCATACACCCCCTTCCCTAATCTCCCCACATCAGCCTTCCTCCTCATCTTGCTTCATGCCTACCAGCAAGGGATGGTTCACTTTTGAATTGCTTTCCCTGTCATTTCTGCTTTGAATCAGCATAAATATGATTTTCAAAAATGTTTCCTACTGGGTCATACTTATTTTGAGGCAATACATTATTTCTAAGATCTCTCTGTGGCTTCTACCATACCAGTTTTCGGTAGAAGCACATGGCTGTTTTTAACTCGATTGTAGATATACCCAAAAGTCCTGGGTGTGCAAATAGTTGATGCTTAACTAGCTAACAGATTGGTGATTTAAATCTACCCAGAGATGCCTCTTGATTATATGCTACTTTTGGAGGAGACTATTAAAAGTGCCATGGACTGCCAAAAGAACCAACAGATCCGTTAGAAGAAGTGCAGCCAGAGTGCTCCTTGGAGGCCAGGATGGCCAAACTTTGCCTCTTATACTTTGGACATATTGTCAGGAGGGACCAGTCGCAAGAGAAGGATATCATGTTTAGTAAGGTAGAGTAGTGGTTACGAATTGGGCTGTGAACCACAAGGTCAGCAGTTCGAAACTACCAGCGGTTCCACGGGAGAAAGATGAGGCGTTCTGCTCCCGTAAAGATTTACAGCCTTGGAAGCCCTGTGCAG
>NW_006408601.1:5039394-5086195 GCF_000296735.1 Chrysochloris asiatica
GGGCTGTGAACCGCAAGGTCAGCAGTTCGAAACTACCAGCGGTTCCGCGGGAGAAAGAGGAGGCGTTCTGCTCCCGTAAAGATTTACAGCCTTGGAAGCCCTGTGCAGGGTCGCTATGAGTCGGAACCGACTCCACGGCACTTAACAACAACAACAACAAGGTGGAGGGTCAGAGCAAGGGTTGAGCAAAAGAGGAAGACCACCAGCAAGATGGATTGACAAAGTGGCAGCATCGATGGACTCAAGCGTGGCAACAGTAGTGAGGTTGGCCCAGGATCAGGCGGTGTTTCGTTCTGCTCTGCATAAGGTTGCTATGAGTCGATACTGACTCGATGGCACCTAACAACAACAACATAAGGAGCCCATGTAGTTCAAGGGTCAAGTGTTGAGCTGTTGACCAAAAGACTGCTAAGCAGCCTGTCCATGGGACAAAGATGAGGCAGTCTGCTTCTGTAAAGATCTATAGCCTAGAAACCATATGGGCAGCTCTACTCTGTGCTGTTAGATTGCTATTCAGCTGAATCGATTTGATAGCAACAGGTTTGGATTTTGGTATTCATGGATATGTTTCTCTGTGTCTGCCCTCCTATTAGCTGGAATCAGTCAAGACTGTGATCTTTGTCTCTTGGAGAATAGCTAAGTGATCATCCCTAACTAAGAACTTGGGTAACAGTTTAGGGAGCAATAAAACATTATAGCTATTTTCCTATGCCCTCTCCTGCCATCAGATGCACTGAGAAACAGATGGTGCCTGGGCAGGGGGCTGGGGATTTTGTGTATGTAGTGTAGTAGTTATGAATCGGGCTGCGAACTACAGGTCAGCAGTTTGAAACTACCACCTGTTCCATGGGAGAAAGATGAGGCTTTCTGCTCCCATAAAGATTTACAGCCTCAGAAACCTTGTACAGGGTCTCTAGGAGTTGGAACCGACCCCACGGCACATAACAACAACAACAACATGCATTCTTTATGAGTAGGATTTGCCCCTTGTGGAAGGTGAAGGTAAATGCAGGACTTTGGCAGTGACTCTTGAATACTCTTCTCACACATGGTGGCCTTAGGACTATGCTGAGCACATAAAGGAATTCCAGCACTCATACATTCCAATTCAAATGTGCGCTAGTTTCTAGGATACTAGCTGTAATAAATTACCACAAATGGGGGGCTTAAGACCAACAACAGAAGTTAATTTTCTCATAATTCTGGAAGTCAGAAATTTGGAATCAAGGTGTTGAAATGTCACACTCTTTCTGGGATGCCTCCAGACATTTCTTGGTTTGTAGCTGCATAACTCTAATCTTTGTCTCTGTGTTCACGTGGTCATCTTTTCTCTGTGTTTGTATCATATTCTCTTATACAGATTACAAGGACACTTGTCAATGGATTTAGGATCCACACAGGTAATTCAGGATGCTCTCACCTTAAGATTCTTAACATCTACAAAGGCCCTGTTTCCAAAGATGTAGCTGGATCTTTGGGAAGGTCACTATTCAATCCACTTTAACATACAAAATTCCAACTAACAATTGCTGTGCACCTGTTCTTTGACAGATACCAGACACGAGGGCAGAGACGGATAAATCAGACAAGATTTCTTCCCTAAGAAGTGACTAATTTAAAAAACCCCAAACAATTAAACAAACAGGATTCCAGGTGTGGTGCTATAGAATCAGCACTGGGCTGTGAACCACAAGGTCAGCAGTTTAAACCCAACAGCTGCCTCTCAGAAACCTTATAGTGTTGCTATGAGTCAGAACCGACTCGACTGCACTTCACAACAAAAATAAGATAAAATTAGCAAAGGCTGTTTCTTCATAAACTTGTGGCTAAGTAACTTGCCTGTGGTCACTTTCATATCAAGAGGAATTCAGAAGTTTGAGGGTTCAAATCCACCAGCGGCTCCTAGGAAACCCTGTGCAGGGTCATTCTGAGTTGGAATCCACAGCATGGCACTTGACAAAAATACAGCAGACAGTTTTATAGAGCAAAATGAGAAAATGCTGAGACAGTCTCTGACTCATAAATATTTTACTAAGATAATTTTTTTGGAAGCAGAAGAAACCTTTTCATTAGTCTTCAGATATCTTGATAGTCCTTGGTTAACTTCAAGGAGGCACAAAAGCAGTTTGGAACCATCTGGAAAGAGGAAGGATTGTTCAGTGTTAGCAGAGGGTGATCTGTGATTGGCTCTTTCTTGGGAAAACTTAGAGGCTGCAGGGATTCTGTTTTGCAGTCAGACTGTTATAATGATCCTTTTGGAGAGAGGTGGCGTCTTTGGAGAGAGGTAGTTTTGATGGTTTCCTTGATATCTTGAAGCCAGGGCTCACTCCCTTTTACATTTTGAAACTTCTTGTACTTCTAGAAGATGTTGGCAAGCTCCTGAAAAATAGATCTTCCATCCTCACCTCTGTCTGTATAAAGGACCTCACTGTACCCTTGATGAGTCAGATGCTTCTTTAAGGACTTGAATTGTTGTTATTAGAGGCTGTCAGGTCAGCTCCAACTCCTGGTGACCTTAGGTATAGCAGAATAAAACATTGCCTGGTCCTGCACCATCTTCGTAATTTTTAGTATGATGGGTCTGATTTCTGTGGCTACTTATGTAAGGCTATCTCACTGGAGATTTCCCTTCTTCATGCTCATCTTCTATTTTACCAAACTTTTTGTCTTTTCCTAGGGATTAGTCTTTCCTTAGGGCATGTCCAAACATTTGTATGATTTAGTGATTTAAAATGGTTTATGGGGAGGCTAGATGATTTGAGCAATCTATCAAGAAAGGGGAGTTTGTAAGGCAGGTCAGGAGGAAGTGATGAAGTTGGAGAGAGCAGTTCAAAATGTGCAACCTACATAGAGAAGCTTAAGGAGCCCTGGTAACATAGTGGATTATGAACTGGACTGCTAACTACAAAGTCATCAGTTTGAATCTACCAGATGCTCCACTGGAGAAAGATGAGGCTTTCTACTCCCGTAAAGATGTATAGCTTCAGGAAGCCTATAGAGGGTTGCTTTAAGTCAGAACTGACTCGGCAGGACACCAGCAGCAGCAGCAGCACATAGGGAAAGAAGCACAATAGTAAATGACATGCCCAATGATAAGAGAGTGAGCATTGGAGTCAGACATGCTTCCATTCAGATCAGATTTCCGCTACCTACTAGTGGCTTCAAACAAGTTTCTTTATATTCAGGAGCCTCAAGTTTTTAATCTTAAAAATGAGGGTAATAATACTGACTTTTATTAATGATCTCTGGTAGTGTAGTGGTTACTAATTGGGATACTAACTTCAAGGTCAACAGTTTGAAACTACCAGCTGTTCCAAGGGAGAAAGATGAGGCGTTCTGTTCTCATAAAGATTTACAGCCTCAGAAACCCTGTACAGGGTCGCTATGAGTCAGAACCGACTCGATGGCATACCACCACCACCAATACTGACTTTTAATGTTGTTACAAGGTAGAGTACAGTGCCTGGCCCAGAGCACGTTTGGCTTAATAAATGGTATGATGCTCTAAAATGAGCAGTAGACTGCTAATCACAAGGTAAGTGGTTCAAACCCACCAGTTGTTCCTTAGAAGCCCTATAAAGTGTTGCTGTGAGTTGAAACTGACTCGACAGCACTTACCAACAAGGAGCGACGGTAATTACTGATGGGCAGAAAGAAACTTGAGCAGCCAAGAGCAAGAAGTAAATGTGAGTCCAAAGATCTCATGAAGTGGGAGTGATGGCAGGAGGTTGGGAACAAAAAGTGGGATTTAATAGTTTAAGGCCCTTTTTTGGAAATTGGGAGCAGTTATAAGTTGCAGAAGGGTCCTACTGGTGGCCATGCTAATAGTAAGCTTAGTGAAGTGGGCACAAAGTTCATTGGAACTGAAAGGTAATTAAGAGGCCCAAGAGGCTATGCGGCTATGTCTTTGGGAAATCTACATGGACATTGTGGGGTGAAGAAACCTTGCATAGGGTTTCTGAGGCTGTAAGTTTTTACAGGAGCAGAAAGTCTTGTGTTTCTCCTGTGGTTAACAGCCCAACTTGTAACCCAGTTTGCTACCAGCGGTTCACAGGTAGGCTAAAGACCCAGAACTGAAACATAGGTTCATCCGACTGCCAAGCTAAAGAACTGCTCTCCACTAAAGAAACATGTCTCCTAAGAAAAAGAGGAGAGAATTTTGAGGAGAGTGTGAAAATGTTGGATTTTTGTTAACCAGGAAGTGAAAGTTGCGGAGACAGAGAAGAAAGCATTTGTCCAGAGAAAAGACAATAGATGTAGAAAGAGGAGAGGAGTGCTTCTCCTCTTGCTTGATGAGGCTCAGTCACAACAAGAGTGTGGTCAAGACTTAAAAGATGCAATGTTGTTGTTGTTAACTGCCGTCGAGTTAATTCCAACCCATAGCAAGGAGCAGCTGGTGATCTTGAACCACCGACCTTGCAGTTCAAAGGGCTTTGTAGTCTGGTATATTAACCCACATTGCCACACCAGGACTCCAAAGGATGCAATACATGTGTGAAATACATGCACCCAAAATTGCAAATGTTACTTTGACTTTACAGAAATTCTGCCTTCTTAGTAGAGGAAACAGTGCTTTTGAAGAGCTTCCTCAGTGAGTCCTCAGCATCTGCTTGTTCCTGGGGAAATCATTGTTAGGAAGTATAACCAGGAGGTCAAGGAATGGGAGGAATCAGGAGCTTGAGATGGGTTGGCATGGAGGACAGTTGCAGCGGAGGGGATGTGCACAACTTCATGACCTCCTCCAAGTACTCAGGGGCTTGCCGCATTCTTTGAAGTCAGTCAGTGGTCTGTCTGTAATAATTGATGTGCCATGGTCCCCTAATCAGGGACCAGAGTCCAGTGCCAATTGTTCCTTTCGCTTTTTAATGGATTCGAACTCCATACAGAAGTTGAGAAAATCAAAGCACTTCTGGAAGATATTTATTAGCAGTCAAATTATAAAAACACATAACAAACCTTTAGTTTGCATTACAAGTGTTAATATATGCAGAGCCCCGTGAATAGCTCATCTTTCTGCCTCTCTTGTATCTTAAATTTTTCATTACAAATTTCCAGGGCTTCAAAGTAGACTCTCACAGCCGGTGCCTTTTTTCTCCCTTGCATGACAAAGAGCTGTCAAAAGCGGTTCTTGGGCTGGCTAGTTTCTTCCCCTTTTTTCTCTCATCTAAATGTCAAACAACTTAGCTTAAATAAAGCCCAGCATTCTTCCTCTGGTGCTTCTCAAAAGAAAAACACCACCACAGAAGGCATCTACAAAGGCCCTAATTAATGTTTCTCATTGATTTGGTTTTAGTGTAGTGTATTTTATGAAAAAAATATGAATCCAGAAGGCACTCTCATTAAAATCATTAGCTGCTTCACATTGGCTGCAAACAGCCTGGTTATGTTAGGGTTTCAGAACCCAGACTCACACCAACATGCAGGCAGTGAATTCATCCAAGCACTTATACATGCATGTGACATGATTTCCTGATCACACCACAAACCTGGATGTGCTCACCTGCAGAATCATATGCAGATGTTCACAAAATAGCTACATGCATATACATACATTCATCAATGTACAATCAAGTCAAAGTGTACATGCAAACACACCAAACTGCATAGATCCGATAATCTGTGAATGCACAGATACATAACACAGTATATGCTCATACACAGAATGTGCACATCCATGAGTACAAGTGTACCCATGAACATATCTGCAGACTATACACAAAGGATTATTTATGCTTAAGATGGAGAAGAGAACTATTCTTTATGTTTTTTGAGTGATGTTCATGGGAGTGATCCAGAAACACAAATGCCAATGTTACCCCATGTCACCACATTGCCTCTCATTAAGAATTTCATTTCTTCTTCAGTTGACCTGCTGATAACAGGAACTCAAGTTGCTTCAGCTGAAACCTGATTTGTTATTAGGTTCATTCCAGTTGGCTCTGACTCATAGTGACCCTCTTGTCTTGCACCATCTTCATGATTGTTGTTGTATTTGAGCCCATTGTTGTTGCTGCTGTCTCATCCATCTTATCGAAGGCCTTCCCCTTTTTGCTGACGCTGCACTTTACTAAGCATGATGTTCTTAAGGGACGGGTCCCTCCTCCCTCCTGATAACATGTTTGAAGATGTTTGAAGATGAAATCTCATCATCCTGACTTCTAAAGAGTATTCTGGCTGTATTTTTTCCAACACAGACCTGTTCCTCTTGCAGTCTAAGGTACCTTTAACATTCTCCAACACCACAATTCAAATACATCAATTCTTCTGCAGTCTTTCTTATTCATTATTCAACTTTCACATTCATATGAGGTGCTTGAAAATGTCATGGGTCAGTTGCATCTTTGTCCTCAAACTGATATCTTTGCTCTTGAGCACTTTAATGAGGTCTTGGGCAGCAGATTTGCCTAATGCAATCCATTCTTTGATTTCTTGACTGCTGTTCCCATTCCAAAGAGAGGTGACCCAAAGGAATGCAAAAACCATAGTACAATATCGTTAATATTTTGCAAGTAAAATTTATCTGAAGATAATTGAAAAATTGCTGCAACAGTACATAGACATGGAACTGCCAGAAATCCAAGCTAGATTCAGAAGAGGATGTAGAATGAGGTATAACATTGTTGATATCAGATGGATCTTGACTGAAAGCAAAGAATACCAGAAAGATGTTTACTTGGGCCTTATTGACTAGGCAAAGGCTTTTGACTGTGTGGATCATGACAAACTATGGCTAATGTTGTGAAGAGTCAATTTTCCACAACACTTCACTATGCTCATGAAGAACCTGTACAAAAGCCATTTTGAAACAATTCAGTATCCCCTAGTTCTCTCCAATTTTGTGGAGCCAAGCAAATGAAGACTTTGATGATTTCAACCATTTCTCCATTTAACATGATTTTATTCATTGGCCTAATTGTAAGGATTTTTGTTTTCTTTACACTGAGGTGCAATCCATACTGAAGGCTGTGGTGTTTGACATTCATCAGTAAGTACTTTAAGTCAAATTCGCCTCTAGCAAGCAAAGTTGTATCATCTGCATACTGCATGCTGTTAATGAGTTCTCCTTCAATCCTGATGTCATGTTCTTCTTCATATAATCCAGTTTTGCAGATTATTTGATCAGCATACAGATTGAATATATATGGTGAAAGAATACAACACTGGCTCACAATTTTCTGATTTTAAACCATTCAGTATCCTCTAGTTCTTTTCAAACCACTGCCTCTTGGTCTTTGTACAAGTTCTTCATGAGCTTAGTGAAGTGTTCTGGAAAACCAACTCTTCACAACATTAGTCATGATCCACTCAGTCAAAAGCCTTTGCCTAGTCAATAAAGCCCAAGTAGACATCTTTTTGGCATTCTTTGCTTTCAGTCAAGATCCATCTGATATCAGTAGTGTTATACCTCATTCTATGTCCTCTTCTGAATCTAGCTTGGATATCTGGTAGTTCCATGTCTATGTACTGTTGCAGTAATTTTTCAAAATTACTTCAGCAAAATTTTACTTACAAAATATTAGTGCTATTGTACTATGGGTTTTGCATTCCATTGGGTCACTTCTCTTTGGAATGGGCACAGATATGGATCCATTCAAACTGGTTGGCTAGGTGGTTGTCCAAATTTCTTGGTGTAGATGAGTGAGAGCTCGCAGTGCTTCATCAGTTTGGAGAAAGATTCAGTTTGCATTCCATCAATTCCTGAAGCTTTGATTTTCACCAATATCTTCAGTGAAGCTTGGACTTCTTCCTTTAGTACCATTCCTTTAGTACCATTGACTCCTGATCATATACTACCTCTTGAAATGGCTGAACATTTCTTTTTGGTACAGTGACTCTGTACATTCTTTTGATACTTTCTGAATCATTTAATATTTTGCCCATAGAATCTTTCAATATAGCAAGTCGAGACTTTAATTTTTTGTCAATTCTTTCAGCTTCAGAAATACTGAGCATATTCTTCTTCTTCCCTTTTTTTTTTTTTTAACTCCAGGTCTTCGCACATTTCCTTATAATACTTTGTCTTTTCGACATATCCTTGAAATTTTCTGTTCAGCTCTCTTTTGTCCTCATATCTTCCATTTGCTATAGCATCTCTATGCTGGAGAACAACCTCTAGAGTCTCTTCTGACATCCGTTATTTCTTTTCTGTCTTTTAAATGACCTTTTGCTTTATTCCTGTATGAACAGATGTTCTTGATGTCATACCACAATTCTTCTTGTTTAAGTTATTAGTGGCTACTTCAGAAAATCTGCTATTGAGCTGGGCTCTAAATTCAGGTGGGATATGTCCAAGGTCATTTTTTAAGCTAATGAAGTTGTTTTAACTTTCTTCAGCTTTAGCCTGAATTTGTATATGATCAATTGGTGGTCTGTTCCACAGGTAGCCCCTGGCGGCCTTGTTGTGGCTTATGGTATTGAGTTTTTCCATCATCTCTTCCCACAGTCGTAATCAATTTGACTCCTGCATTTTCCGTCTGATGAGGTGCATGCATATAGTCACTTTTTATGTTTCTTAAAAGGGGTATTGGCAATGAATATGCAAAATCTATCATTTGTTATCCAGCATCCTTTCTATCACCAAGGCCTTTTTTTGAACTAATGATCCTTCCTCTTGTTTCCAATCTTCACATTCCAATCACCAATAATTAGCAATACATCCTGATTGCATGTTTGATCAATTTCAGACTGAAGAAGTCAGTTAAATTCTTCAATTTCCTCATCACTGACTTTGGTTTTTGGTGCATAAATTTGAATAATAGCAGTATTAACTGGCCTTGATTGTATGTGGAGATTATCCTATCACAGACAGCACTGTACTTCAAGATGGATCATGGAATATTCTTTTTGAGGATGAAGGTGATGACATTCCTCTAAAATTTCCACTGATAGGCTAGAATATTCTCTGGAACTCTCTCTTGATTGGTGTAGATGCTGCCCATTATAGGGATGAAAAATACAAAGAAGAGAAGGAGGATAGCTTTTGGTAGGTCAGGGAGAACTCCATGTTCTCATAGTTACTGAAGTTGTAATTTAGGTTCTGAACTGACACCAACTCTCAGAGATGGATCTGGGTTTGGTGGAAGCCCCTACTGCTTACTGGTGACTGATTCCTAACTGGTAACTGCTTACTGAGTCCTCTATTTCACAGTTTATTTCTTTCTCTAAGTAAGTCCTTGATCAAACAAACTCTGTGTTCATCTCATATCCTATTTTCAAAATCCTCCTAGTTCAAAGTTATTTTCCAGGGATGGAACCTCTGTGACTTATAGAGGGAGTTGGAGGAAACTCCCTACTTAACTTCACCTTGAGGACACAAGCTCTTTGCTCTGTGGTGAAGTGCATGGGTCTATTCTTTCTCTGGACCGCTAGAAGAGGGAAGCCCAGGTTTAGCATTATTGTTTGGGCCTATGTTGTTGTTGTTAGGTGCTCAAATCAGTTCTGACTCATAGAGGCCCTATATGCAACAGAATAAACCACTGCTTGCTCCTGCACTAGCCTCACAAGGCTTCCTGCGGTTGAACCCATTGTTGGGCCTATAGTCGTTGATATTGACAATATCAAAGAGCAGACTTGCCCTCAAGTTGCTATGCTTTGCCATTGTTTAATGTACATTCATTTCCTTCAAAGATATTGCAGGGAGGAGGACACTGGGCCAAGGCCTGGTATAGATCTTTTCAGGGAACCTGTATCGTGATGATACCTATTCCTGTCGCAGCTGATACATGAAACTTGAACCAGATGCAAATAAATTGAATTGCAAACCCCTTTTGAAATAACCAGAGACTCCCATGTGCATCTTTTCCTTGGGCTTTTGCTTACACTCAAAAGGAACATGGGCTTTCCTTTCAAGACAGTACTCCTCTCCTCACCCAGAGTGCTTAGGAACCACATTTGTCCCTCCACATCTTCCCTATACTGGCAGAGTAGCTAACTCAAGTGTATAAAACCTTATACTGTGTGGCATATTAATTACTCCAGGGGAAGGACCTCTATATGAAAGGCCAGAGAACATACAAAAGCCTTCTTTTCCTCTCATCCTGACTTGAGCTTCGTGCATCCTCCTCACCTATATGACACAATCAATAGACTGAAGTACAGGTTATTTGTCTCATTCTCTTAAGGCATGACTGGCTGTAGTCCCCAGATTTTAAACATAAAAGAGACAAAGACCGTCTTCAGTCTCAGACCTAAGCCTTTTTCTATAATCTCTGAATATTTTTATCTAATATTGGGTCTTTGGGTGCTGGCTGGCCATTAATAACACAATTGATTCTCTGCTTCCTATTTGACTAGTGTCCAGTATATACCATCATTCAGAACCCCAGAAGGGAGTAGGAATGAGGAGGCACTTTAGATCCATAACTTGTATAAACATGAACAGAATTCAATGATGACACATTTAGATCAAATAAGTAATGGCTACTTTAAGCATTAGAGATAGAGTGGGGGCAAGGGGAGTTATGCACCAAAGCCTCTCCAAGTAATTAAAGCACAGTCTTCATGTTTTGCCATTTGTCAGAACAAAGTAAATATTGAAATCTTAGCACTTGCAGCCTCTCAGCTAAATATCCTTCTGTAGCTATTGCTCAAATACTAAAAATACTTGTGTGAGTTCTAGTGCAAAACTGCCACTGGAATGATTTATGAGGAGACATAACCTGCTGCCTCCCTGAATTCATGCATCCACCATCAGAGTTCATATCAATTTTGCTCTGGCCCCCATTAGCAATGTTGTCAAAAAAAATCACAGAAAAATAACGACCCTACAAGCCATGAAATTTAGATCCGGATATGAGCCATAAATCTGTATTAATTTAATAGTTAAAGTGCGTTAATGCTTTGTAATATTTTTTCTTTATAGAGAACACAATAGTGAGGTCATCTGTAATAAAGATGTTAATCCTGAGTCACCTGCTAGTTTGTTTTGCCTCTTGGGGCAAGAGAACGTTAATGGATGAAATATGGCCTTGGGCTCCTTAAAATGGTGTTTTATGGCAACCTCTATGCAGGGCTATAAAACACTCACTCTGAGTGATAAAGAGTCTTAAGAAGGGATATACGCTCTCCATCATGCTTGATCTGACAGTAGCTGAGCTTAACTTATCACCCCTCCATAGACACCCAATGAAGTAGGCAGCACAGGGACACCAGAAGTAGCCCTAGGATTTGGGGGAAGGAAGGTGTTTATCCTATTGGGCCAGAGAATCAGGTTATTACCCCCTGAGGATGGTGTCCATGGTGGAATCCATTTAAACCTTTCCCACCCTGGCATTTTGTCTCAGGAAAATGGTCCACTGTTTCGTCATTGGGTATTTGGGCAGATTTTGTGACATGCACAAGAAAAAAATGAGTCATATCATCCACCTATCTCCGTAAATCTCTCCCCTTTCCCTTGTGGAGAACATTTTTGGATTAAATTTCAGTTATCTCTTCCTAGAACAAGAATAGAACATTCTTTTCCTTTTGTAATAGCTCTGTCTGAAGACATCTCTTTATTTGGCACATCATTTTGTATTTGTTTGTTTGGAATACAACACCGTAACTGGCACTGCCAGTAACATATTCAGATTATGGCATTCCATAGGTGGGAACCCTTAACTGTCTCTACAACATTCAGAATTAGGGGCACACAGTTCACTTTGTCATTCAAAGGTCTTAGGACACAGTCAATTATAATGAAGGTGCGGGATACCTGCAGTTTGTCAAAGGATCCAAGGGAGTGGTGTACATGTCCGCTGTAAATATACATGAAGAGTTGATCCCTCGTTTCCTTTCTAAGAGAATATGGCATCTGACTGTTCAAGAAGAGGGAGAGACAAAAATGCTTAGAAGTCAGTGTCAATGAATTCTGAGTGTTGCACAGACTCATTCATCAAGAATCATGGGATAGTAGGACAGGGAGTACATCTCTTAGGACACTATGGTACTGTGATTTTACTTAATATGTCCCTTTTAGTCATGGTCTTTGTAACTCCCACCAAATGATTGAGTTATTGCTGTTAAATGCTATCAAGTTGATTCTGACTCATAGCGACCCTGAACACGTTTTCCAAGGAGCAGCTGGTGGGCTTGAACCACTGACCTTTCAGTTAGAAGTCCTGTGCTTATCTTGCAGTGCCTCACCAGGCCCATGCAAATTGGGTGTATGGGGATTGATTAGTTTTGCTATCCCACTAAGTTTGTAAGGAGCCATTTCAAACACAGGAAGAGAAGATTGCAAGACCATCAAGAAAGAAGAGCCACTAACAGAGCATGAAGTCCCTGCACTGACAAATAGTAGCAGAGGTAGCAGTAGCAGCATCAGTAGCACAGGGAGACAGAGTCCTGGATTTCCCAGGCCACTTAACTAGTAAAGGTGAGTGCCCTTCAGGCAAGACACTGGTTTGCAGTATTGAGTGTCCTTTAGGCATTTATCAACATCAGAAAGGAGCTTGTAATATTTGTCCAAACAGGATAGAGGAAAGGGGCTGGATGACTGAGAGGTCAAGGCCCAGAGAAAGGAGTGCCTGGATTATGGTGTTCTTGACCAGAGAACAGTTGTATCCCAAGTTGCTTCTGATCCTGAATTGTACTCTGTGAACTTCGCAAATCAACTCCATAATCATGAATATTGTTTGAGTTCTGTGTGGCTATGGAGTCCTGGTGTAGTGCTGTGGGCTAATGTGCTGGACTGCAAGGTCAGTTTGAACCGCAAGGTCAGTGGTTCAAGTTCACCAGCTGCTCCTCAAAAACCCTATATTGGTCACTATGATCGGAACCAACTCTATGGTACTTAACAACAACAACAACAACATTGCAACAGATTAACAAACCCAGCAGAGAAGAAAAGTGTCGTGGGAGGAATGGATGGTGTCATAATAAGATAGAAAAGGTTGGAGGGTGGAGGTGTGTCTGACCTCTGCCTCATAGGAATCAGCTTTGGGCTAGTGAGTCTCCTCCTTTTCCCTTGTGAAGCAAGAGGAGGTCAGCCACTGCTGACATGCCATTTTTGAAGACACAGTATACGTATGAGGTACAGGACAAGTGAAGCATAACAGGACAGAGGACAAATGATTCACATGTGAGAGTCAGGCACACTAACAAGTTCTATGCCCTACATGAAGCCTGCAATGCTTAGTGAAGTACAAAGAAGGTTCCAGATAACTTCCATTTTTGGCAGAATATTTCTGAAGTTTAGTGGCCTACTGGCGTGAGAGGAAAAAACAACATTATTATTCTTCAGAGACTGTTGGCTTGAAGCACAAAGCAATAGAAATACCTCTGAACTGTACTTTATTTCTGGTTAAAACCATGACCTTATACCCCTTCAGTGATTGTAGAAGAACATAGATGCAGCCCATAGATCCTACAGGTACCTTTGAAGCAATCATGCTGGATCAGGGCTAATGCAGGCTGCGTATCTGTGATCAAATCTCCTCAAAATGACTGATAGGTCATGTCTTAGCCTCAGGACTGACCCACTGGATGTGCATAGGTGAATTCTCCCTGTGCTCATCTCCTTACCTTAGATTGAAAATTCCTCCTAAATTAGTATTGTAGTCCTGATGTGCTGCTGTGGGTTAATGCGCTGGACTGAAAGGTCAGTTTGAACCACAAGGTTGGCAGTTCAAGTTCACCAGATACTCCTCGAAAATCCTATACAGGTTCACTGTGAGTTGGAACTGACTTTGAACAGGAAAAGGTAAAAACATTCACTGCCCTCTTTGCCCAAGAGACAAGCTAAAATGTTAATCAGGTTACTGAGTGGGACCAATCCTTGACACCCAGGACTCAAACTAGAATGTTAATCAGGTTATTGAGTAGAACCAGTCTTCCCTCTTGTCTTCAAACAGGTCTGCAACTTAACCCCTTCCCGATTCTGACCCTGTATGAGTCTGCACTACCCTATATTCGGCGCTCAGAATCTGGAGAAGCTAGCTCCTCTGAGCCAGCGGGCTTAATAAAATCTGAAACTCTGCCTCACCTCTCCAAGTGGTCTTGGTTTCTTCGATGATGGATCAAGAGCTGCTGTAACAGTCTCAGGCCCAGGGCTGCTGTGACATTCTCGAATCTACAACTGCTTTAACAACTTGACAGCACTTAATAACAATAGTAACAAGAAGTTAGTATTAGAGTCCTGATATGGTGCTGCAGATTAATGCACTGGACTGCAAGGTTGGTTCGAACCACAATGTCAACAGTTCAAATTCACCAGCCATTCCTTGGAAACACTATACAAGGTTGCTATGAGTTGAAACCAACTCAATGGCATTTAACAACATCAAGTTAGTATTAATACAGTCTCTCTCCTCACCCAAAATTACTTATTTTCAGCAACCATTTATTGCTCATTTATTTGCTAAGTCTACCAAAATATTATCTCATTAATTCTGAAAATGATACTTAAATAAGTTATTATTGCTATTCTCGTTTTACAAATGAACTTAAGGTTGGAGGAGTGAGTGAATTCATCTGAAATTACTCACTGGTGGAGTTAGGATTCAATCCCTGCACTTCCTGAGTCCAAAGTTTTTATTTAGACCCGCTGCTATATCACATGAAGCTCTATTCCTTTGGTCATATACTGTTGTTATTGTCATTGTTGTTGTTGTTATTAAGTGCTATGAAGTCAGTTCCAACTCATATAGACCTGGTACAGAGTTTCCAAGGAATGACTGCTAGATTTGAACTGATGACCTTGTGGTTCAAACCAATCTTTCAGTTGAGTGCTTTATCTTATAGTGCCACACCAGGACTCCAGTATATCATCTATATACTAGATGTATATAATTCATATACTAGATGATGAATAATTTCTTGTTGAGTGAATTAGTGTTGGTGACAAATTTACAATCTTCCGGTTCTCTCAGACAGACCAGACTACCATTTTCTTCTGTATTGCTCCTTCACAGGTCTGAATTCCCTGTGTGTCAGTTTTGAGTCCTTCAGGAGAGCTGTTTTTCTCTTTTTGCTTCTTTTCTTTCTTGCTCTTTGTCTTAGTTACTAGTACTGCCATAACAGAAATAGCATAAGTAAGTAGCTTGAAAGAACCAAGATTTATTTTCTCACAGTTTTGAAGGGTAAAAGTCCAAATCAGGGTGTATGTCGTGTTGCTTCTTTCGTCCCTTGGTGATCCTCACGTGACATCTGTCTTCTCCGACATAAATCTATGTGTCTGTGTCTATGTTGTTCTTGATATAATTAAGAAGTGATTGCACTTATCGTCTACCCTTCCCTGACATGACCTCAACTGATTGATTAATTGCATTATAGTATGAAAGGTGGTTATAATAGATTTCATTACGGGATATGATTACATTATATTAGAGGTAAGGTGATTGTACTATATGACATTAATTTAAATCAACAGATGTAGGGGTTCAACCCTTACATTTATTGGAGGACACAAATCAGTCCATAGCATTATCTACCATTTGATTACTATTTCCTAAGTCTTGGTTCAGCTCCCAGAGCTGAAGAAATCTGTTGTGATATGATGACTCTGTGCCAATTGTCCAAGGGTTAGAGTGGTATTGGGACCCTGGAGTATCTCATGTCCTCTTTATTAACTCAGCCTTCCAGATAGTTACCAGGTGCAGATAGAGTTTGGAGTCCCTAGACTGCTAAATTGGGGGGAAGGCCTATTGAAATTATCACTTAAATGAGTAGCTACAATATGAGTAAGTATATAGTGTAGCTACTATATGAAACTCTTAGAATACTTAATCCTCACCTTAAATTCATGAAGTGGATATTTGTCCCTATTTTATTATGAGAAAACTAAGGTTTCAATAGGTTTAATCACTTATCCAAGGTTGCCCTCAGTGATGTAGAGTTAATTTGAAGCTAGATTTGAAATAAGCAAAAAAGATTACTGGTTATCTCCAGTGGAGAGCTATGCATTGCCTAGAACACATTCTTAAGGTTGATTGGATTCAACGCTTTCATTGTCAGGGAGCTATTTTATAACTATAAATTGGACACAATTGATGTTGTAGCTGTTGCTGTTGTTAGGCCCCATTGAATTGGTTCCAACTCATAGAGACCAAGTGTACAACAGCAGAAAGAAACACTACCTAGTCCTGTGCTAGCCTCACAACTGTTGCTATGTTTGAGTCCATTGTTGCAACTGATGTCAGTCCATCTTGTTGAAATGACACTGATCCTTTACAAAACATGATGTCCTTCTTTAGGGATTGGTTCCCCCTGATAACAAAACCCACTATCATCAAGTTGATTGCAACTCATAGCGACCCTACATAGGGTTTCCACTATATATACAGGGAGTCCTGGTGTAGTGCTGTGGGATAAAGCACTGGACCACAGTCAATTTAAGCTACAAGGTCCGCAGTTCCAACTCACCAGTCACTCCTTCAAAACCCTATATGGGGTCTCTATGAGTTGGAGACAACTCGACATCACTTAACAACAATAATTATATATATAAATATATTTCATATATTTATGGGCTATAAATCTTTATCACAGTAGACAGTCTCATCTTTCTCCCACAGAGTGGTTCCTGGGTTTGAACCACAAACTTCGTGGCTAGCAACCCAATGCCTAACACACAGCACCACCAAGGTGCCTTCTGATTATTGATAGCAACACAAAAATAATTCTTGTTCATGGAGATACAAGTAAATTCTGCTCAGTGGAGATTTGATGAACTCTCACCCTCCATATCCCCATCAAAATTCTTTTACATCAATTTTAAATTCATTTCAGCATCTTTACTCCAAAAATTTCT
Source organism: Chrysochloris asiatica (assembly GCF_000296735.1). Classification (NCBI taxonomy): domain Eukaryota; kingdom Metazoa; phylum Chordata; class Mammalia; order Afrosoricida; family Chrysochloridae; genus Chrysochloris; species Chrysochloris asiatica. The sequence goes on from NW_006408601.1 coordinate 5,056,124, forward strand.
GGTTCTTTGACTTTTCCTTTGAAAATGTTGTAGAATTTTTCTATTTTTTTCTTTAACAAGTGTTCATTTTGTATTTTATATTCATTTATAAATATTTGAGTTCTGCAATCTTGACTTTGTAAGAAAATTGTTTCAGAGCCCTGTGGCCAAAATGTAGGACTAAGGCTTGGATGGCTACCCAACAACAAATCCAGTCTCTGACCAGTTGGATTTTGTAAATCTAAAGCTAGACAAGGGAGTTAAGAGACAAAGGACCCACAGTCTCCATTGCCCAAACCATGCTAGATCACTGAGTTATTGATTAAAGACATCACATACCACTGCTATTTATAAACCCAGGGCTCCAAAGAGAATGTTTGTTTTTTCTTTTTAATTATTGAACATGAGATGCCAGTGTTGTTTTGCCAACAGCTACACAATAGGTCCCTAATGAAACCCACTGAGCTACTACTAATAATTAAATGATCCAGCAGAAGTAACCAGTGCAGTGAGATATCCATTAGCTTTCTTTAATAATCACTCTTCTGTTTTGATGGTGTTAAGTAAAACTGTGTTTGATATTATTTCTTCAAATGATCACAGAGAATTCTGCATTCTGATGAAATTGTTGTGAGGCCTAAACTCTGAAGGTAGTCCATACTATTGTCCTACTACTCCAGGCACATAAATTTAGTTTTTGGAGTCTGAAATTCTTAATCTGGAAACAAGAAGAATTATTCTAAGACTAAAATAAGATGATGTAAGAAGCTAACTTATGCTCAGTGTGTAGCATCAGTTCAACACATAGTAGTTTTCTTCTTTCCTTTCTTCCTTCCTTTTTTTCTCTTTCCATTTACTCTTCTTTGTCTCCTTTTATCATCCTTCTCCTTTATCATCAAAGGTCCCTACACATGTCTTTAACTGTGTGGATATACTTTTATTTATGAAGTTACACCTTTGTCACAACCCCTACAAGAGTGGTGGTTCTTGGCACCCATGTTTGTACCATTGTTGTTGTTAAAATGCCATCGAGTCAGCTCTGACCCGTAGTGGACCTCTATAGGGTTTCCAAGGAGTGGCTGGAGTTTGAACCTTGTAATTCAAACTGACTTTGCAGTCCAGCACATTAACCCACAGCTCCATACCATGAGTCCATGTTTGTACCATAGGACCCTGATAATAGATGTTGGTCTAGGGATAATCTGTTCAGAAATTGACTCGCCAGTCAGCTTCTTTAGTGTGAGATTCTGTGCTAAGAGAAAGCAAGATTAATTAATTGATGGAGTAGTTTAAAACCAAAAAGTCGTGTAGATTCTGGATGAGGGTTGAGACCATGGCACACAAAAGGCAATGAATCTTTCCTTGTGATGAGAGAATACCAGAGGAAGCTATGATTCAGTGAAAAGCAAACCCAAGCAGAGATGACAAACCATGTGAAAAGGGAAAGAGAGAAAATCTGCCAAATTATTTTCTAGGTGCCATTAAGTGCCTAGCTGTACTTTCTTTAAGTGTCATTTGGGTAAAGCAACTGAAAAATAAAAACAAACAAAAACTCTGAGCAAACTTGTCACTTTGAGGATGGGGCAAAGGGAGAGAAGGAGAATGGAAAGGAGCATTTTATTCCAGAATATGAGGATTGCAGAATGAGGGCAGGCATACATATAGTCTTAAGGACTCTCAGTGAACATGGGAGTGTGAGTAGCACCACAGGCCCTAGGCTTAGAACTCCAGAGGACAAGATCTAGGACTACTTTATTCATGTGCCTGTAGGAGGTAGTTTGGCAGATCTATTAACTCACTACGTCTGGTGTGGACAGTTAGCGTCCCTTCATTAGGGACTGAAAGAATCAGATGGCACCTTCCTGAGGGAAGTGGGATAAAGTTGCTTCCCAGTCCTAAGCTTTCAGTTATCAGTTAATGGTCAACTAGAGGGATACGAGAGAGTTAGCTATCAGCTAACGGTCAAGTAGTGGTTACGAATTGGGCTACTAACTCCAAGGTCCACAGCACTACCAGCCATTCCATCTGAGAAAGATGAGACTTTCTGCTCTATAAAGATTTACAACCTCAGAAGCCCTGTACAGGGGCACTATGAGTCAAAACAGACTCCACAATACATAACCACGACCACCAGAGGGGACAAAAAACCCAAGGTAAGAGAGAGAGACATCAGGTAGAAAAAGAAGACACTTATGGGGTCAAGAGGTGTCAAATTTTGTCAAGTTTACAGTATGGAGGAGGGTGCTTTGATAGCTTACTACTAAACTGAATTAAATACTGTCAATTCTATTCAGCTCAACAAACTCTTATTGGATGACCTAAAATATATGCAAGGTAAAATGCTGGGTGTAATGGGGAACACAGAGTTGACTCTTAGTCTTCAAGAAGATAGAAATGCTCATTAACAATTATAATTACAAGTCAGAATATGATATGTTATTTGAAACATACCTTAATAAAGTGATCTGAAAACTGAAATGAAAAGAAATTACGGAGAGCTTCATGAAACAGGTGGTTTGTAGATGACCGTTGGTGGTTTAGATGGTGGTTTGACATGTGCCAATGGAATGGTGCAGAAAAGTGTTCCAAGATGAGGAAACATCATGGGTAGCAGTTTTAAGATTTAAAATATATGAGGTTGTTTGGGATGCAGGCGTGCCTGGGCTTTGTGTGGAATGCAGAGGTGAAGAGCACAGTAAGTCTGGGAACGTATGCTGAGGTTTATTCTGCAGCATCAGTGGCAACACTGAGGAATTTGTTCTTGGGTTGGCATTTCAAACCCAACAACCCCTCCTCAGAAGAATGATGAAGATTTCTGTTCCCAGAAAGGTTTCCAGCCTTGGAAACCCCAGATAGGGTCACCATCAATCAGCAGTGACCCGATGGCTGTGGATTTCAGTCTTGTATTTTGATTTGACAGACAAAGGGATGCTGTCTTTGACCAGGAAGAAACAGGTGAAATTTAAGAAAATTAATTGACCAACTAAGCATCAGGAGGGTTGAAGAAGAAAGCCAAAGAGATGTAAACTTAGTATAAAGGAGCAAGTGGTTCTAAACTGTTCGTAAGTCCCTGATGTGAGGGTGATGGTAGATGAAAGAATGAGATGCAAATGTCATCCCTGCTCTAGCCCAAGCCACCAGAGCAGAAGAGTTTTCATCAATGTTGTATAATAGTGATCAGAGTTAAGATTCTATATGGAAACTGGTTTGGACTGCCAACAGCAACTACTACAACAACAAAAACTAAAGAACAAACAAAAGTACTTGAAATTTTTCTGGTCTGACAGAAAGCATATTGGCTTACTTGGGAGTTCGCGAGATGCGGAATTTAGATTGTTGCTCTCAAATTTATTAGCTAACATTTATCATGTTCTTAATATCATCTAGTTTTAGTTTTCTCATTCTTAAATCAAAATGGATAATAAACCTACCTTTAAAGTGTTATAAAGACTAAATAAGATGATGTTTGGAAAGATTTACACATTCATTTCCATTGCCAGTCATTCACCAGGCACCATTGATTCTTCCATCTAACCATCGTGAATTGCCCATTTTCCCCTCTGACCACAATTTGACCTCAGAAGAAGTTAAATCTTCCTTGGAGGAACCCCTTGTTGGCACAATTGGACTTTGTGCCTGCCCCAAGGCTGTCCTGCTCTGGCAAGGTGCCTGGCTTTCTCTGTGAATGTTTACCTCTTTTTAAGTAAACCCCTCCTCCTAATCCAAGGTCACTCCATTTCAGGAGCAGGGTCTTGGGTTCAACAGATTCAGAGTAGCACTGGTCTGTTTACTTGCTGAAAGACTGAGGGAGTAGAGAGAAGCTTGGAGCAAACAATTTTCTCCACATGGCTCTGGCTTTCTCTGGAAACCAGCTAACAGCTTTTTCTCTAGTTTCCTTGGATTGCTAATGTAATAGGGCTTATCTTCAGAATCTTTGTGAGGCTGAGGAAAGCATCTGAGTTTCATTGTAAATCCATTATGTCTTCTTTAGTTTGAAATTATCCCTGACAAGCAGTCCCACAGCAAGGAAAAGTCAGTATTGTTTTGTAGAATAAAAAAGGGGATTGGTCACTTATTTTATTATTATTTTTTTTATTATGACTGTCTTCCTTTTGGTCGTGACATTCGATGTATTATTTAGCTTAAGTGCTTGATTAAGGAAGAGCTAGTAGGGGGGAGAGTAGGAAGTGGAGGAGGCTGATGATTGCACAATTCTTTCTCTTCTTCTATCATGACCCTTTGGGAATCCCGACTGGTTCCCCTCAGCACAGAAGATTACATTCTGGTGAAGGGACTTAGTGGACGTTTCTGGGTCAAGAGAACCTTAGTTCCTTTCTTTCATATACTGAAACCCTTGTGTCTTTATTAAATATTAATTTGCTGTCAATAATTAAATGCTGATTATTTGATCTCTAATGGGGTCAGGATTCCCACAGTCGCATATTAGTGTAATAATGCAAAAGGAAAAATTGCCTTTCAGTTGGAAAAAAAATGGACTTATTATTCTTTCTTTGTTCAGAGTAAAATGGTTTGTCTTCAATTAAAAATTAAAAGCGGGATTTTCTTTAATCTTCGAATTAAATTAGTGCTAATTAGTTCTATTTTCTGTACAACATTCACATGCTAAAATCTCGGCCATTCCTTCAGCGTATTAATGGTGCCCTTTGGCTGTAATCAAGATTGTCTTACATTAAAAATGATACAGTTAACTCAATTATATTAAGATTCATTGTTCTCAAATCACAGGGTTATGACTAGAAGCCGTTGGAGCTGTTGGGAGGGCTGAGATTGCCAGAGTGCATAATAAAGTCCTCCATCAACCCATATCAAAATCCCAAGTGCTGGCTGGAGGCTCACAAAGCATCAAAGATTGCAAAGTATTTCTAGTCTGGGTGGAAGGCTCAAGAATTGGGTGTGAATTGGGAGATCTGGTGACTTTTACCAATGCCTTTGAAAAGATAAGGGAAAAGGAGAGACAACAAATGAATCCTCATTCTGGAGCAATACCTTACTTAAGAGTGGCCTATTGCCTCCTTGTTCCTCAATGCCTAAAGAAGTGGTGCAGTGAGACCAGCAGGAACAACAATAGAAAAAGTGCATCTACAATTATCACTATTTATTGAGTGCTTACTACATATGCCAGGTACCGTAATTCAAGTGTTTTAATATATTACTTCATTTAAACAATAACCGTGGGAAGTTAGCATTATTAGTCTTATTGGACACTTGGCTGAGACTCAAAGAGTTTGAATACATTTTCCAACAACACATAGCTAGCTAAGTGGCAGAATTGAATCCCAAGTATGTCAGACTCCAAAGCTCATGCTTTTAAGCCTTATTCTCTGCTGTCACAGCAAATCATTTTTATGGGGCTTTTTTTGTGTTGTTGTTTACACAACAGAAAAGATCTGTGTGGTGTTTGTGTGTCTGTCTGTTGGCATGCTACTGTGTGTGTTGAGCAAGGGAAGACAGTCAATGGATATGGAATTTTCAAGAAAGGCAACAAAGTAACTCATATACCCGTGAATGAAAAATGATCCTTCTTGTTCCACTAGGGCATCATCATTGTGTGGACTTGTGTAGAGAAGAAAAGGAGGGCTCTAGCTCAGAGCTTTATCACTGCATAACACATGTAACGTTCATAGTACTATCTCTATCCATGAAAGAGCATGAAGTACAAACTCTTACTATAGTGTGATCAGCCCAGATGGTACTATGCAGTGCAGGTCAAAATTATAACCTGAAATCAATCGCTAGAAGTCACTATTCACAAAGAATCTTTCAGTGCTGCTGATGTCTGGAGGCAACAGAGTACTGTGATCACATGATTTAGGCTCTACAGTAGCCAAAATTTTGAAAATTTGCTTTGATATCCAAACCAATTGACTGATCATTATGCATTTTAATCTCATTTGATCTTCACAACAATCTGGTGAGATAAGGCATGTCCATTTTACAGATGAGGAAATGGAGTCTGAAGGAAGTAAAAGAACTTTACTAAGGTATTATAGTTGGAATTGGGTCTAGAATACTGGCCTATCTTATTCTAGGCTCCTATGCCTTTTTAAGGAGCTCTGATAGTGTAGTGGTTACGAATCAGGCTGTGAACCACAAGGTCAGTAGTTCAAAACGACCAGCTGTTCCGTGGGAGAAAGATGAGGCATTCTGCTCCCATAAAGATTTACAGCCTCGGAAACCCTGTACAGGGTCACTATGAATAGAAACCGACTCCACGGCACATAGCCACCACCATGCTCTTTTTACAACACCAGGCATCACATTTGGGAAATAGTGTGGTTGGATTCTAGGATTAGGATAGAGCTACATTAGAAATACTGGTTTGGATCAGCACCTAGTCTATCCTGCTGAAGATTCTGTTTCCAACAAGGTTCACTGTGGAAAGAGCATCATTAATTAGGCTTATCCATACCATCAAGGAGCTCTGGTAACATAGTGGTTACGAATTGGGCTGCTAACCTCAGGTCAGCAGTTCGAAACTACCAGCGGTTCCGTGGGAGAAAGATGAGGCGTTCTGCTTCCGTAAAGATTTATAGCCTCGGAAACCCTGTGCCGGGTCACTATGAGTCGGAACTGACTCCACGGTACTTAACAACAACAACGACAACATCCATACCATCAAAATGGGGTGTTTGAAGTAATTTTATATCTTCTTGAGATTCCACACCATGATTAGTCATTGCAGATACTGATAACAGGGTTTCTAGCACGTGTTCCTCTTCTGTCTCTGCTTCAAAACTTTCAGACCTGAATGCCAGCCATTGTCTGAAAAACAAAGGACCAGTTCTAAATCAGAGACCTGGGACTTACATTTGAAAAGCAATGGTTACTGGCTAAACTGTGGTTATTAAAAAAAACAGTCTGTGGGCTTTGAATGCATTCATGGTTCTTAGAAGACAATACCATCAGCTTCATTCATACTTCTGTCATTCTCCAGGACCATCTAACAATCCTCATGGCATGAACAGAGCAATCTTCTTGTGACTCTAAGGGACAAAGTGGGAGAAGAGAAAAGACAGAAGGTTACATAGAATGAAATACAGAGATAAGATGACAGGCAACAGCTGGGACATAGAGAACATACAAGACACAGATGAAGTTGAGAAGAGACTACTCAGAGAGCAAGAGAAAGAAAAGGAGGGAAATTCAGAGAGAAATGTTTGGGGGGCCTCTTATACTACAGTAATGATAAACAGAAACATAAATCTGTATTAAAATTTTAAAACTTTTTATTGTGAATTGAGTGAAGGTTTACAGAGCAGATCATCATTTTTACATTCAACAAATCATACATTTTGCTTCATTACAATGATTGCAACACCCTCAAGGTAACCAGCTGTTAAAAGTATTTATCTCTATTCATTCACTTTAACTCTTACATTCCTCCCTATGTCTCCCGTTACCTTCATCTTTTCTCTGCCAACCTCCCTCTTATATATTACTTGCTCCGTTACCTATGTTAACATGTGTCTACCCTATAACCTATACAGAATTTTCCCTCTCCACCCACCACCCTGGTAAGTATCATAGAAAATTTCTTTTGTCAAGAAAACTCTTCTTAGCTTCTTACAATAGTAGTCTCATACAATATCTGTCCTTTTGTGATTGACTAATATCACTCAGCATAATATCCTTCAGGTTCATTCATATTGTGAGATGTTTTGTAGATTCATCATTATTCTTCAGTGTTGTATAGTATTCTAGCATATTAATCGATAAGTATGAATTTATTACTGTCATTTGCTATGCATTTTTTTGTGGCCTTGTGGTTTTCTTGTTCTACATAATTTTCTGTGCTGAGTTCATTTTGTTTGTGGATTTTCATTCCATTTTAATGTTTGTTGTGTTAATGTTTACTAAATCTTTCTGATTTTTCCTTTTTTATGTGAATGCATATTGATTATTTTAAAAGTTATCCTTTTTTTTTTTTTTTTTACATTTTTATTGTGAACTGAGTGAGTGATAGCTTACATGGGAGAGTATCAGCTTTAACTCATTCTATCGTATTTTGTTTCATTGCAATGATACAATCCCCTGCATGCATCACTATTCACAGTATTTGCTTTTATTCCCTTTGGGTTTTTTTTTTTTTTTTGGATGTACACAGAAGCACTCAGGAATATATAATCATTCAAACAACCAAAGGGCATACCCTGCAAGCCTGCCCCCTGGCCACCAGCACACAGCCCCTCTCCCTCCATGAGTCTACAGTCTACAGTGGCTCCATCTCTCTATGTCTCCATCTCTGGCTGCTTCTCTGGATAGGGTCCAGCACGCCATTCTTCTTCTTTGATGGTCCCAGGATCTTCTGCTCCTGGACTGCAAGATCAACCACTCTCCTCTTTTTGTTACAAAATTACTACCTTTATATTTACAACAATTGCAATCAGTCCTGATACCAATTATTCACTATTGAACCACAAGAGTCTTACCCCATCTCCTTTCACCAGCCCCAGCTAGACAGGTTGAAAACCACTCAGTGGAACTTTTACCTCCCCCAGACCCCTCTAAAACTAAACTCTCTCTTGAAAACTTGTAAGCTAGTCACTTTGTGCCTTTATGGCCCCCATTTTAGGTAGCCAATGTCTAAGTTGCCCATCCCTGTCAGTCCTTGGTACAGAGGGGGTGGGAATGATACTTGCTGTGAAGATTCCTTCCCTTTTTTAAGCTACTACATCCATAAATAAGGAGCTCTGGTAGCGTAGTGGTTATGAATCGGGCTGTGAACCTTAAGGTCAGCGGTTCAAAACTACCAGCTGCTCCACGGGAGAAAGATGAGGCTTTCTACTCCCGTAAGGATTTACATGCTCGGAAACCCTGTACAGGGTCGCTATGGGTCGGAACCGACTTGACGGCACTTAATAACAACAACAACAACAACACATCCATAAATATAGGTCAAGTTCATCAAATTGTAGTGGTTTACACTTTTTCTCTTCTTTCTTCCTCTAGTTGAATTCTGATCATCCAGCCATTGAAGTTAGATCAAATGGGTACTATCTGCAAGTATAGGTGTTCTTGTGCACCTCCCCTCACTTCATATCAGCTGGACGTTTCACTCTCCGTTCTAGCCCCTGTGGTTATGTCCCTGTCCATGGGCTCAGAAGTTCCCAGGTCTCACAACACTGCTGGTCAACAAGGTCTCACTCTAGGTTGATGAGAGTCTATTAAATGTGGTCAGATTCAGCCCACATCTTCATTGCTGCTTTTCCCTCACTTTCCCTCATTGGTAGACCAATGTGATCGCCAACAAGGTTACATGCCTGCCCCTGTATTCCCTTTGAGTTTCACTCTAGGAAACTCAAGTGCCCTGAAGGGACTTGATTGCTTGCTTGCCTTGATGGCTACCCGGTGAACAACTTGCTTGCTCTTGTGGTAGTCAATCAGACTGCCATTTGTGTTTTTGAATTTTCTGCTGGCCTTTCTTTCAAGAAGTATCTTTTGTTCCTCTAGCTGCTCCAGTCTGGTCTGCTTGTCTTTTCAAGAGGTAGTTTCCCACCTCAGAAGATTCCGGATAGGGATAAGAATTCCATCTAAGGTCTTATACACTACAAAGGCTCCAAAGGAAGCCTCTTTCACCAGGAAAGTTCTAGGCCCCTTTTTAGGTATTCAAATCAGTTATAGGCTGAATATAGACTTATAAGCTTTCTATAGTGGTGTTTCTGGCTATTCCTTTCTCTCTCCCTCAAGTGTCTATTTTATAATAGTAGGCAAGGGAAACCATGATTCATAAGATAGTCAAGCATCTTAACATTATTTCCCCTCTTTTACCCATTCAAACTATACCTACATCCTTGTATCACAGAGCCCTGTTGTTCCAAAGTTAAGCATACATCACTATTTACTTCTGTCCCATTTATCTCATGCAAAGCTGCCTAAATGTTCTCCTATCTGCCTTGTTCTTCCATTCCCCTCTCCCTTCTTGTGTATTGCAGCCCCCCAAACCCAAACTATCTTGTCTATTATTCTGTACACTGTGTTTTACCTTCCCCTCTATTCCCTCACCACCACCACCACCCCCCCACACACACATCCCCAGTAACCAACAAAGAATTTTTCCCTCCCTTTTAGTGTGGGTATTTTTTCTTAATGATCTTATGTAGTATTTCTCATTTTGTGACTGACTAATTCCACTCAGTATAATATCTTCAGGGTTCATCCATGTTACGTGGTGGCTTACTGCTTCCTTGTTATTCTTCAAGGTAGCATAATAATCCATTGTGTGGATGTACCACAGTTTGTTTATCCATTCTTCCACTGATGGGCACTTAGGCTGTCTCCATCTTTTTGCTATTGTCAGTTGTGCTGCTATGGACATTGGTGTGCATATATCTACTTGTTTTATGGCCTGTATTTCTGGCGGAAAAATACCAAGTAGAGGGATTGCTGGATCATAAGGTATTTCTATCTCCAACTATCTGAGGAAGTGCCATACTATTTTCCAAAGCAGTTGAACTATTTTGCAATCCCACCAGCAAAGTAAGAGGGTACCAGTCTCTCCACATCCTTGGCAGCATTTATTGTCCTCTTCTTTTTTGAACTTCACTGTTATTGCTGGTGTTAGATGATATCTCATTATTGTTTTGATTTGTATCTCTCTAATGGCTAGTGATCATGAACATTTCTTCAAATGTTTGTTGGCTGCCTGAGTCTCCTCCTTAGTGAAGTGTCTGTTCATGTCCTGTGCCCATTTTTTAATTGGGTTATTTGTCTTCTTCTTGTAGAGGTAATGGAGTTTCCTGTATATTTTAGAAATTAGTCCCTTGTTGGATGAGTAGGTGCAAAAGATCTTTTCCAATTCTGTGGGCTCCCTTTTTACTCTTTTGGTGAAGTCTTTTGATGCACATAAGTTTTTAATTTTTAGTATGTCCCAACCATCTATTTTGTCTTCTTTTGTTTGTGCAATTTTCACAATGTTTGGTAGTCTCTGTGTGCCCTTCATTGTTGTTGTTGTTAGGTGCCATCCAGTAGGTACCAACTCATAGTGAGCCTATGCGCAACAGAACAAAACAAGCTCAGTCCTGGGCCAACCTCACAATTGTTACCACGCTGAGCCCATTGATGCTGCTACTTTGAAAATCCATCTCTCTGGGGCTCTTCCTCTTTTTTTCTGACCCTCCACCTTAACCAAACATGATATCCTTCTCCAGCGACTGGTCCCTTCTGACAATATGTCCAAAGTATGGAATATGAAGTTTGGCCATCCTGGCCTCCAAGGATCACTCTGGCTGTAATTTTTCCAACACAGTTCTGTTGGTTCTTTTGGCAGCCCATGGCACTTTCAATACTCTCCCCCAACTCATAACTCAAAAGCATCAATTCTTCTACGGCCTTCTTTATTCACTGTCCAGCTTTGCCATGCAAATGAGGTTATTGAAAATACCATGGCTTGGGTCAGGTGCACCTCAGTACTCAAGCTGACATCTTTGCTCTTCAACACTTTAAAAAGGTCTTGTGCAGAAGATTTGCCCAATGCAATATGTCATTTGATTTCTTGACTGCTGCTTCCATGAGTGTTGATGGTTGATCCAAGAAGAATGAAGTCCTTGACAACTTCAATCTTTTCTCCATTGAGAAGAATGTTGTTTGTTGGTCCAGTGGTGAGGATTTTTGTTTTCTTTACATTGAGATGCAACCCATACTGAAGGCTGTGGTCTTTGATCTTCATCAGTAAGTATTTTAAGTCCTCTTTACTTTTAACAAGCAAGGTTGTATCATCTGCATATCACAGGTTGTTAATGAGTCTTCTTCCAATCCTGATGCCACATTTTTCTTCATATAACCCAGCTTCTCAGATTATTTGCTCAGCATACAGGTTGAATAAGTATGGTGAAAGAATACAACCCAGTTACACACCTTTCTTAATTTTAAACCATTCAGTTTTCCCATCTTCTATTTGAACAACTGCCTCTTGGTCCATGTACAGATTGCCTCATGAGCACAATTAAGTGTTCTGGAATACTCATACTTTGCAATGTTGTCCATAGCTTGTCTGATCCACACAATCAAAAGCCTTTGTGTAGTCAATAAAGCACAAGTAAACACCTTTCTAATATTCTCTGTTTTCAGCCAAGATCCATTGGACATCATCAATGCTATCCCTCATTCCACTCATTCCATGTCCTCTTCTGAATCCTGCTTGAACCTCTGGAAGTGCTCTGTCAATGTATGAATACAGCCTTTTCTGCATTACCTTTAATAAAACTTAACTCTCATGGGATATCAAAGATATCGTCTGATGATTTCTGCATTCCATTGTGTCACCTGTCTTTGGAATGGGCACAAAAACGGATCTCTTCCAATCAGTTGGTCAGATAATTGTCTTCCAAATTTCATGGCATAGATGAGTGAGGGCATCCAGTGCCGCCTCTCTTTCTTGAAAGATTGTAATTTTTATTCCACTAATTCTTGGTGCCCTGTTCTTTGCCAATTCCTTCAATGCACTTTGGACTTCTTCCTTCAGTGTCATTGGCTGTTGATCAGATGCTAACTCTTGAAATGGTGTCCTGCATTGTTGTTGTTGTTAAGTGCCATCGAGTCAGTTCACAGCCCTAAAATGTGTCCCTATTTTTTCACTGATGGCCTTTATAATTCTGGGAATCACATTTAGGTCTTTAATCCATGCTGAGTTGGTTTTTGTATATGGTGTGAGGTAAAGGTCTTGTTTCAATCTTTTGCATATCATTTTCCAGTTCTGCCACTAACATCTGTTGAAGAGACTATCTCTTCAACATGCAATATACTTAGGCCCTTAGTTGAAAATCAGTTGGCTGTATGTGGATGTGTTAATTTCTGGATTCTCGATTCTGTTTCATTGATCTATGTATCTTTCATCGTACCAGTACCAAGCTGTTTTGACCACTGTAGCCATGTAATAAGTTTTGAAATCAGGGAATGACAGGTTTCCAGCATTATTCTTATTATTAAGCAATGGTTTGCTTATCCTAGGTCTCTTCCCTTTCCATATAAAGTTTGTAATTGTCTTTTCCATCTCTTTGAAGAATGTTGTTGGAATATGATTTGGGATTGCAGTATATGTGTAGATTGCTTTGGGCAGTATTGACATTTTCACAATGTTAAGTCCTTGAATCCAGGAGCATGGTATATTCTTCCATTTTTGTAAGTCTCTTTTGGTTTCTTATAGCAGTGTTTTGTAGTTTCATTTCTCTGGTTACATTTATTCTTAGCTATTTCATCCTTGAGGTGGCTACTGTAAATGGTATTGATTTCCTAATTTCCTTTTCAGAGCCGTCATTATTAGTTAGTATAGAGGAATCCAACTAACTTTCATATGTTTACCTTGTACCCTGCTACTTTGCTGAATCTTTCAATGAGGCCCAGTAGTTTTTTTACTCTGAGTCTTTGGGGGTTTATATCATCTGCAAATAGAGAGAGTTTTACTTCCTCTTTGCCCATTTGGATTCCTTTAATTTCCATATCTTGCCTTACAGTTGTGGCTAAAACTTCCAACACAATATTGAATAGGAGTGGTGACAAAGGGCATCCTTGTCTGGTTCCTGTTTGTAAAGGGAAGGCTTTCAGTTTCTTTCCATTGAGATAATATTGGCTGTTGGTGTTGCATATGAGCTCTTAATTATGTTGAGGAATTTCCCTTCAATTCCTACTTTATTGAGTGTTTTTATCAGGAGTGGATGTTGGATTTTGTCAAATGACTTTTCTGCATCAGTCGATATGATCATGTAGTTCTTTTCCTTTTTCTTATTTCTATCATTGATTACATTGATTGTTTTCCTAATGTTGAGCCATCCTTGCCTCTCTGATATGAATCCCACTTGGTCATGATGTATTTTTTATTATTATTATAATATTTTTTTTTAAATGTGTTGTTGAATTCTGTTGGCTGGGATTTTGTTGACAATTTTTGCATCTATGTTCATGAAGGATATTGGTCTATGATTTTCTTTCTTAGTAATGTCCTTCACTGGCTTTGGTATAAGGGTTATGCTTACTTCATAAAATGTATTAAGAAGTTTTCCATCCTCTTCTATATCCTGGAATAATCTGAGTAGAATTGGTGACAGCTCTTCCTGAATGTTTGATAGAATACACCAGTGAAGCCACCTGGGCCTGGACTTCTTTGGTTTGGAGTTTTTTGATGACCTTATCAATTTCTTTTTTTGTTATCAGTCTGCTCAAGCTTTCTCCTTCACTCTGTGTAAGTTTAGGTAGGTCATGTTTTTCTAAAAATATATCTATCTCTTCTAAATTTTCAAATTTGTTGGAGTACTACTCTTCATAGTATTCTGTTAATATCCTTTTTATTTCCTTTGGTTCCATTGTGACATTTCCCACGTGTTTTCTAATGTATGTTATTTGTGTCTTCTCCCTCTTTTCTTTTGTTAGATTTGCCAATGGGTTGTCAATTTTATTAATTCTTTCAAAGAACCAGCTTCTTGTCCTGTTGATTCTTTCTATAGTTTTTCTGTTTTCTATCTTATTTCTTTCTGCTCTAATCTTTATTATTTCTTTTCTTTTAATGACTGTAGTTTCCCTTTGTTGGTCTGTTTCTAATTGTTGTAGAAGCTGTGTTAGTGTGTTAAATTTGGTTCTCTCTTCTTTTTGGATATGTTCATTTATAGCAATAAATTGTCTTCTCAACACCACTTTTGCCATGTCCCAAAGTTTTGGATATATTGTGTTTTCGCTCTCATTTGTTTCTAGGAACTTTGTGAGTTCATGTTTTATTTATTCTACTACCCAGTTGCTTTTCAGCAGGGTGTTATTCAGCTTCCATCTATTGATTCTATTCCTTTGCTCTTTCAGTGTATTGTCCATTTTTGATATTTTATTATTGTTTGGACCTCTTTTTGCAGGTTTTGAATTGTTTCCAATGTTTTATCTATCTTGTTTGAATGTTCCTGTAGTACTTTCTGACTTCTTCCTTATTTGCCTCCACCCTTCTGTGAAGCCTTTGAATGTGTGTGAATATCATTCTCCTGAATTCCTTCTCAGGCAGATTCAATGCCTGCTCTCCTTCTAATAGGAAGTCTATGCCAATCTCAAGTTCATTTGTCTCGGTTACCCTTTTATGTTTCTGGAAATGTGCTGAGAGCATTTGCTGCTTTTTAGATATTTTCAATAGTGAGATGTGTTTTCAATGATTAAATTGATGTATGTTGCTATATTATTAAGCTTATTGAGTTTTTCCTGGTGGTTGTGATCTGGAGATAGGTTCCCCTTTTACCGTCTCTTATTATCAACTGTAAGGAGCTCTGATAGCGTAGTGGTTACGAATTGGGCTGCTAACCTCAAGGTCGGCAGTTCGAAACTATCAGCTGTTCCCTGGGAGAAAGACGAGGCTTTCTGCTCCCGTAAAGACTTGCAGCCTTGGAAACCCTGTGCAGGGTCACTATGAGTCAGAACCGACTCCACGGTACTTAACAACAACAACAACATTATCAATTGTGAGCAATCTTAACAAGTGATGACTATCTGTAATGTGTAGTGGCTGGTATTGACTCCTGTCTGGATGGTGAGATATTATAGGCTATGCTTGTAGCTTGGCTATATGGCCAGGATTGCTGTCTCTTCTTGGATAACAGGGAGAGAATGCTCCCAACCCTAGGAAAAAAGTTAAGACCAAAGTAAGACCAAAAGGACAAAAAACAGAAACCAAAATAAAAGCAAAAACAAAACCAAGCACACAAAACCATAAACAAAAACAAAACCACAGTTAACTGTCCAGTAGCCTTTGCTGTGCAGGTCAGTGCGTATGAAGAGTAGGAACCTCCAGTGATAGGTGGAGGTATCTACTTGCTCAGGAAACCCCTGTAATTACCACCGTGGAGGTGCACAGAGATTGAGAAATGAATGGAAAAAATATTGTTCAAAATTTTATTTCTGAAAATCAGTTAGGTATCTGCGTCTGCACAGCTAATTCTCAAAGTAACTGTGTCCTTGTATATAGTAGTTGGTGTTGGCTCTTGCTTTTATGTTGGGGTTTTACAGGGTACAAATACAGTTTGGCTGTATAGCCAGACCTGCTATCTCTTGTTAGACAAGATGGGAATAAAAGTTCCTGCCCAAGTAGAAGAGTCAACCTTAGGACTAAATCCCTGAGTCAGATGTCATCAGAAGTCACCGGAGGATTAGCCTGTGGAACCGCTGTGGTTTTCAATGACTTCCTTTTTGCATCGTGGGAAAATTGTACCCTGCGGGCATAATGCTGGACCCTTTTGGCCTTTTGGGGGTATGCTTCCACATGCCTGAAGATACCCGGGCTGGGGAGAGAGGGTGCATGGGGAGAAGAAGGAAAAACAAACATCACACCCCTTTTCCACAAGTTGCTCCATGGCCATTGTGCTGTATCAGCCTGGCTGTGGCCCCACCCTTTGATCTCTGCTAAGACTGCCAGGTCACTGGCAGTGTCGTGATTGATTCAGAAATCACATTTCTCCTAGCCACAGTCAGATTTCTCCACAGGTGGGCACCTGAAACTATTTCCTCTTACTTTATATTAGATCTAAAGCTCTGAATCTGTCTCCAGAAAGCACCTTCTCTGGTTTTTCCACACCTCTGCCAAGGAGCCTCTGCTGTTCGTCTCTGCTTCTTCTGCTCCCAAGCCAGAAATTGAGGTTATCCTTTAATTTATTAATTTTCCCATTTTAAAACATTCTGTTTTATCTTGAAATATACTTGACTTCCTAACCATCTGGAAGTTCTGTGTCTACATGATTTTCTCTTTTTGCTTTGTAGTTAACTGAGTTATAATTTGATATCTTTGGTTCCCTATTTTCAGTCTTGTAGACTTATTTTACTTTAAATACTTCTATATTTGGGTTCAGTTCTAGGTGGTATTGTCATGTATGTTAATCTCAGCTTGTTGTTTGATGTTGATTCTCAGTCCAATGAACACCTGTTAGTCTGTTTTGTAAAATTGGTCTGGTTATGACAAATTCCTTAAATTTCAGTTCATTGGGAATTAATTTCACCATTATATTTGAAGGCTAGCTTTGCTGAGAATATGATTTTTGGTTGGTATTTTTTTTTTATTTCAGAGTTTTATATATATTATCCCATTTGTTTCTTACCTGTATGGTTTCTGCTGAGAAACCAGAGCTTAGTATTATTGCTTCTACTTTGTAGGTAAATTTTTGTTTGTTTTTTAAAGCTCAGGATTCTTTCCTTATCTTTAGTTTTCGGATATTTGATTATGATATGACTTGGTGATTTTCTTTTGGGATTTATCCTGTTTGGGCTCATTCAGTTTTGTGTATGGTTATCTTCCTGTCTTTCATGATATTAGGAAAGATTTTTACCAACAACTTTTCAATTTTCTCTGTGCATTTTTTTTTTTTTTTCTCTCTTCCTGTTCTGGGATTCTGATCCTCTGAAAGTCATTCCTCTTATAGTGTTCAGGCTTTCTTTGGCTTCTTTCATTCTTTTTATAACTGTTCTTCTAGCATATTCGTATTGAGAGATTTTTCTTGGAGCTCACTGACTCAGACTTCCATTGCTTCTAACCTATTTAGCCTTTCCTATGTATTATCCATCTCTGAAATTTAGTATTAATCTCCTGGATTTTTAGTTTGGAATTTTGTATTGTTTCAAATTTTTCATTTATTTTCACTGTCTGTTTTTGTAGCATTTGCCTGAATTCTTCTATAGTTTTTATTATATCCTCCTCATTTTCCTCATTCATTCTCTCAATCCTTTGAAGGCATCTAAATATCATTCTTTAGAATTCTTTTCCAGGTATTTACATTACTTTTTCTTCCTCAGAAACATTTTCTGACTTTGCATCTTAGCCATTTCTTTGAAAAGTTCTCTCTTATTTCTTTATTTGAACTAAAATTGTCTGTTGTCTAAAGGACATTGTGGTGTTGTCATATTTGATGGTTGTATGCTGATGTGTTCTTAGGTTCTCACCAACAGTCTCCTATGGTTGTAGTTAGAGAATGGAAGGATGTACACTGGTCTCTATTTATGCACCTCAGTTTAAGGTGGGTTTGTTTGATATTGGCTGCTCTATTGTTGATCTGGTGGTATGGGAGTTGGTATTTGTTCTTGTCCAGTAGGTGGAGCCACAGAGGGTGTGGTCATGGCTAGGTTGTAGAGGGAAGATTGCTGTCTCCTGTTGGGTTGGAAAGGGAAAATCCCTCTCTCTCACACACACAAGAAAACAAAACAGAATAAACAAATAAGAAACCAACAATGAAAAGAGAAAATAATAAAGGAGAAAAAAAGAAATAGGAACAGGCAGACACCAAAAAAAGGATATAATACATAAAAAGAGAAAGAGAGACAGAAAAATGGAGCAAAATAAGAGAGAAAATAAAAGGAAAATTTAAAAAGCAAAAAACAAAAACACAACACTTAGAAAAACCAAGGAGAGGGAAGATGAAAAGAGAGAGTAGAGAATAGTAGTAAAGAAAGATCAAAAGGAAAAAAACAAAAACAGGGGAAATGAGAAAGAGAAGGAAAGACAAAAGCAGGGCTGGAAAGGTTAAACAAAAACAATGAAACAAAGGAAAAAAACAAACCCCAAACAATAACAGTGAAAGAGCAGTTCAGATGTTGGACTCAGAGAGGGAAAATCTGGTGTGTTCCTGGCAACCATGAGGTAGGTGCAGGAGGGTTGTGACAGCAGAGTTCCTGGCCCTAGATGGAGTTCCTATAGGCCAAGGTGTTATTTATGTTCAGGGAACTACATCTAGAAGTAGTTCTTGGGCCCTTGATAGAGCTGGTTTTAGTGTCTGTTAGGATCTCAGGGCAGCTGGGGGCAGGGTGACTAGTTAAATACGGGTCTGGTAGCTCCGAGTTCTGTGAGTCTGGAGCCGAGCCTGCCCTAATCCAGGCACCAAATCAGTGCAGTTGGCACCTACCTCAAGTTGGTGTGACTCCCAAACCACAAGGCTCTGAACTCCTGGAGAGCAGGGGATGCATGGACGTGGATAAGGGTGGGAGCTGGACACACTTCTGGTCACCAGGGGAGCAAAGTGATAAAGAAGGAATAGCACCTTTCCCGTTGCCTGTGTGAATCTGCTCTGCCAAGCCGTCTTCTGTCGCCAAAGTTATTCACAAAAATTCAAGATGGTCATGTTGCCTCTAGTCAGCCATTCACCAGCTAGTCTCCCTCTCTTGCCATCGCTGCTCAGATTTTCCTCTCTGCAATCACTCAATCCACTTCTCTAACCTTTCCTTTGAAGTGCAGCATTCCAGAATTTTCATCTGTGTCTGTTTCATTTGGTCTGTTTTATCTTTGTTGTAGAGGGTCACTGTATTGTGTCTGCCAGAAGTCTCTAAATGTGCATTACTTTTATAATTCCAAATTTTATTAGCAGCAAGAACTATCTTATGTGTGTGCTATTTAACTGATTTCTCAATCAGAAAAACGTATCCATTCTGGTTTTCAATTTTAATTCTATTAAAGTTATTCTAAAATAATAAATGAAACTTTCAAAACCATCCAAATTTACTTTTCCAGATCTCTTATAGTTGACTTGTCTTCACCTACGTCACAGCAATGCTTATTTTTAGTAACTATCTTTTATGAAATTTCTAAAGCATTTGACTTAGATCTCGTAGAAACAAAATCATCTTTTCTTAATTGATTGTGTAATATTTCATTAAATGTACAATTGAAAACAAGTCGGATTGGCAGAAACCAGTTTGGGTATGCACACATTCAAGTGATGAGAACTGAAGTGTGCTGTGGCTTAGGACTCAGTTCATTGGCTGTGGGGTTTCTGGGTGTGATGACTATTAGTCAATGTTTTGAGAGGCAATGGAGCATGTCTTCATCCCATGAGTCAGTTTGGTGGAGGCTGCATAAGACACATCGGCCTAGCTAGGACAGATGCTGTGGTTGGAGGCCTGGGCAGTTCTTTTCAGGGAGGCACATCACATTCTTGTCACAGTTTTCTCAATAGTACTTCTAGGCTCCAATTGGATCGTCATCTTCTCTTTTGATTTTCCACATAAACTTTTAATTACCTGTGTTTAAAAGAAAAGCAAATTTTTGAGTAAGGAGTTTTGAATTAGGCATCTAATGTTCCATTTTGATGTCGTGGTGTGGCACTATAGGATAAACACTGGACTGTTAACTGAAAGGTTTATAGTTCAAACCCACCAGCTGATCCTCAGACACCCTATGCAGGGTAAACATGAGTCAGAACCAACTCAACAGCACTTAACAACAATAACAACAATAATGCTCTATTTTGAATTCCTGAATTATTTTTTAGTGGTAAAATGAACAAACTATTATAGTTGTTCCAGAAATATTTTTAGTGGTAAAATGAAAAATCCATCTGGAAACTAGGAAGAATGTTATTCAAAGAAATTTTGATAAAGTTCTGCTCCATGTAATGTAAATGGAAGCAGTGTGAAGGAGGGCACCTAAGTCTGACCCACATATCTCCTCCTCAGGAAGTGGCATGGTGGACTGGCAAGAGAGCCCTGAATAGACTTCATGCTGACTAAGAAGATGATGCTGTGGACACCTGGGGATCATTCATTTGCAATCATATTTGCTGCTGTAGATGACCAGCATATGAATAAGCTTTATGAGGCTTCCACAAACTAAATATGACAGGAGGTAGAGATTCTTTCAATTTACAAGCCAAAGATCAGGGAATTCTTGATACATTGTAACTTCCTATATACTCCACACAGTTTTCAATGGCTGGTTTTTCAGACGTAGATTGCCAGGCATTTTTTCTGAGGGACCTCTGTTGACTGGAACCTACAGCCTTCTGATTAGCTGCTGAGCATATAACCTGTTTGTGACAAAAGAGACTCCTCCCAAAATGCACATCTGTCCAGTCAGACAATCTAATAGGAACTATCGGTACTGGTGTTGCACTTCCCAACACTGGATGGGCACAAACACTGTCCCCTTACTGGGAGTGCATTCAGGCTCACACCCTAAGCCTTATGCTCCCTAATGAAGTTGACTGAGGGAAAGCAAAAACAACAACAACCCGAATACCACCAAGAAAAAAAATGTTGAAAATGCACTGGTAAAATTTAAAATGTCTTAGAAGACTTAAGAAGCAAAATAAGCAGGATAAAAAATTTAGTCAATGTCATAGAAGACAAGCTTAAGAATTTTCCCTAAAATGTGAAACTATAGAATAAAGATATTAAGACAGTAAACTATATAGTCTGATACATGTAAAGGGCAAAAATGGAAGTCTAACATGTCTGTGTTTAGTGTTCCAAAACAGAGAACAGAAAATAACTGTATCAGAAAAAAAAAAAAAAAAATACAAGACACAAAATTAGTATGTACCTTTGTTATTAAGTGCCCTTCAGTAAGTTACAGCATCTTAGGATGTTTGTGGCACAAGTGAACCCTCCTTCCTCAACACTATGGAACTCACAGGGGGCTGGGGTGGTGATGGTGGTGGTTGGATGTTGTGTGCCTGCTGCCTTCTGCCACCCACAGTGGGCAGACATCCTGCTCGTCCCCATTGCTCCCCACCCCTACAGTCCTGTATAGCCCCTTTCCCTCTCCGTCTTCCTCCCAGCCTCTGCCTGCTAAATTCCCTGACACTTTTAGACACTTTCTAGCCTGCCTGCAATCTCACATTGTTCTGCTATCACCCCACATCCTCCATGGCCAGACCTAGATGCCCCATGGCTGGTGCCTTTGGTGTATTGTTGAGGGGGACCTGTGGAGGGTGCCCTGAGCCTAACTTCTGCCCACCTGGAGTCCAAACCATCAAGGGTGCTGCCTGAAAATTTCTTCAAAGTTGAAATAAGATAGTCGTGGATAATAACTGTGGGTAACAAGATAGTTGATAAGTGAGGAGTTTCTGTTGTTGTTAAGTACTTCCAGGGGATTCTGACTCAAAGCAACCCTGTATAGGGTTTCAGAGGCTTTAAATGTTTGCAGGAGCAGAAAGCTTCATCTTTCTCCTTTGTTGTAGCTGGTGGGCTCAAACTGTCGACCGTGTGGTTCACAGTCCAGTGTTTATTTTAGGGAGCCACTGTGCTCCCCAATTGAAGAGTAAGTGTACATTGTTCTAAATATAAAAAAGCCAAGTGGGCTTCAATTTTTAAATTATGCCTCCTGTCTAAAATAATTTAAGAAATGTGTACCTCTTTACACATTTTAAATTGTTTTAAAAACTTTTAGTAAGTAATAGTAGTTGCAAAAGATATAAAAAGTAAATGTTAACTTTTTATAAAAGTTCTATTTAAGAAGACCCATCTTACTGGTCAGAAAGGGACTGGAGAAACCTGAGACTATAACCCTTGACCACCCTTCAGGTCTGGGAAAAAACTCACCATCATGGCCCAACTTTCAGTCAAGCTGTAGATAGGTCTGTAGGGAGGACAACAACACTAGTAAGGTATGCTCAACATTCAATATCAAAAGGACAACATTTACTTAAAGACAAAGTTGAGAAGGGATGAGAAGGAGGGTGGAATGTAAATAGGAACCACAGGAAGGAAGGGGGAAATCATTGTTGAGTGGAAGAGATTGTAATCCTTGAGATGAAATGAAGTGTATGATTTGCTGAATGTCAAACTGATGATCTTTTCTGTAAACCTTCATTCAATTCAAAATAAAAAGTTTTAAAAACAGAAAAAGAAAAAAAGGAGTCAGTTTTATTGAAGCATAATTTACTTAAAACCCCCTTTTTAAATGCACAGTTAGATGGGTTTTGAGACATGTTTATCCATGTAACCACCACCCCAATCAGGATAAAAAAAAAAAACCTTGGTTCATCATGCACATTTGTAGTTAACCTCTCATCTTGCACTACCATCTGGCTGGCACCCACTGATTAGACTTCTGAGCTATCATCTCTTGACCTATTTGTCCCTTTACCTACTTGGTCAATTTTTATGTTAACATTAATTTATATTTTTTGTTATTAATATTGCTATCCTATATTCCTCTGGAGGATCCCCAGTGGACATGCACTAGATTGTTATCCTCAAGATTAGCAGTTCAAACCCACCCGACACTCTGCAATTGAAAAGATGAAGCTTTCTGCATCTGTAAAGATTTAGAGCCTCAGAAACCCTATACAAGGTCTCTGTGAGTCAGAACTGATGGAATGGCAATGGATTGGGTTGGTTTAATATTACTCTGGGTTCTTTTTGCTTGGTAGATATGTTCCCATCTCTTTCTAACCTTTCTGTTATTTCATCTAAAATCCTGGGATTTCTCTTTTTCTACTCTAAGAACTTGTTTTTATTTTAAAATAAGATTTCAATTATCTATTGAAATGTTTCTGTCCCTTTTCTATTGTCTTTAGAATATTTATGATATGTATCTTAAGGTCAGTGTTAACTTCATCATCTGAATAGTCTATGTTTTTTTTTCTCTTTTTTTATTACTTACATCTTCTAATTTGTTCTCAGAGTATTTCATAATCTTCTTTGTTTCTTATTTTTTTGCTATATTCGGTAGAATTTCTAACACCAACCATCCCTGCCACAGCACTCTCAACTCCTGCTGGGTTTGATAACTAATTGCAGTAGCCACCATACTCACAGTTATGGGATTTGTTAGGGAAGTGAACACATTACAATTCAGAGTCCGAAGTGCTCAGGGCACAGTTGTTAGAGTCAGGACAGCCTCTCCTCCACCATACCCGCAGACCATCCTCTCTCTTCCTAGGCAATATTACAAAGCTCTTTTAGAGCTGCTGATAAATGCCCACAGGGCATACCACTCCACCTGAAGCCTCAGCCTGAAAGCACATGACTCTAGTTCTGTGAGTCTGCAAACTCAGCTCCCCCAATTAAGTGTCTGGAAGCACCCCACTCTACAAACAAACCGTCTTCACAAAGTCACTCAGCTTTTCTTGCCCCGTGGGCTAGGAACCCCCCACTCTGTCTTATGCTCTGTGTCTTGGCTCTGCTGTCGCTGATCCTCTGTTAATATCTGTTGTCACAACTTTCTGCCCCGAGTCAAGGAGGTTCAATAACCAGGGGTCTCAGTGTCTAAGACACACGTCCACTCCTAGCTCTTCTTCCTTGATGGTCCTGAGATCCTCTTCTCTTCTGAGCCTTCTGAGATGGCTCACTTAAAACCCAATCAATCCTCTCATTATATTTACAAGGGTTTACAATCCCAATCCTGTTAACCATCATTCACAAGAGAATCACAGAATCCATTAGTATCTCTCTCACCTTCTATACCCAGTCTTTCAGTGAGAGTTTATAAAGACTATGGCCAGAAGACACATTAAATAATTCACTGACTAAAACTGATGTTGTTTTCCACTGGAGAGAATTCACCTTTTCCTCTGTTAGGGTGGGAGAGAATTATCATATCATTACAACTAGGCATTGTACTAGGTTGTAATTTTAATGTAATTTTAATTCTACCTTTGATTTCCTGTGGATTTGTCAGGAACAAGTTATAGGCTCCACTTCATGTCAGCATAAAAGCCTTCAGAAAGCTCTGTTAGTTCCTTTATTACTTAATAGAGCCACTCAATGAGGAATCCAATACTCAACCTTGGCTTAGGCTCAGAAAATGCCCCTAGGGAAGGAAACAGGTGGTGCTCTCAGTGTATCATTTTCTACTTCTAAGCTCTAAATATAATTTTTAAAAATATGTATCATTTTTTATTTTTCCTAGCTGTTATACAATAATGGATGCCTTGTTGTTGTTAATTGCCATCAAGTTGATTCCTACTCATGGCAAACACATGTGTGTAGAGTATATTTTCATAGAGCTTTCAAGACTATGTCCTTTTAGGAACAAATTGCCAGGACTGTCTTCCTAAGCACCTTTTGGTAGGTGGATGTGATCAATCAATTTTTGGCTAGTAATTGAGCTCTTTACCATTTTTGCCACCCAGCTGTCTATATGTGTGTGTGTGTGTGTGTGTGTGTGTGTGTGTGTGTGTGTATCTGTGTATTCTAGAATTTTTCCTTCCACATCATCATCATTCTTATGAGGTAGTCTTATCCTCTATTGTTATAGCAGAGGAAAATATGATCCATAGAGGTCAGGTAACCTGCCAAGTTCATACAAGAAGTAAGTAAAAACAAAACAAAACAACAACAACAACAAACCAACAACTAGAATCTAAACCTCAAAGTCTTTACTTTTGTTACTTTACCATGAAAGTGAAAGCTTTCATATAAGTTGAAATGTGAGTAGCTTTCGTTCCTCTCAAATATGACTGTTTTTTTCATCTCTAACTTTCTTTGGTATCTTTTCTACCAACATGATGTCTTCAGTTTAATGAGGATTGATATAGGACAAGATGGAAAAATAGACACAAGCTTCCCTTGTTCTATCTCCATATTTCTAGGCTAACTAAATCTTTTGTACTTGTTAATAAAACAGTCCGCCAGGCTCCAAAACAATATTGGTATTTTCTATTTCAGCTTCATCTTCCAGATAGAGGGTAATCTTAGAATTTGGGACACAGAAACTTAGATAAAGGGCTCATAAATATTCTGTCGTTCTAAGTCTTTACTTATTTTTCCTTCTACTTCATCAATTTCTTCTAAGTGAACTTGCTTTAAAATCTTGACTTGCCAATTCCACAAATAATCTTTGGCAGTCCCTGAGACTGAATTTCCTGATAATCTATCACTATAGCCACCTCCTCTGGTGAAGGAAAGAAGTAATATTCATGAAACTAAAATTTCAGAGCCCCTCCCCATCCCATCTGTCTCATAATGGTCTATCTTCATTTTCTTTCCTAAACCCACTCTAGTTTCCTCACTTGGAAGCATTCCATGGACAAAAGTGGTCCTTTGCTCCTCGTTTTCCCATCTTCTCAGTTGCTTTTCTCACCCCCCCCCCCCACACACAGGACTGTTTGTCACCTCTCTCTGATGAAGGCCCTCTAGACTGCCTTCATTAGTTAATTTAGTAAACAGATCATTGTAGGGAGGGACAAAGTCAGGCCTGAAGACCCTGGAGAAGTTGTAGGAATGCATTCACAACTTCCTCATTTCCCTTGGATGCAGGCACCACCGCTGCTCTACCAAGTGGCCTGCTCAGCTTGCTCAAAATTCCTATTGTTGTTGTTAAGTGCCAGTGAGCTGGTTCTGACTCATAATGACCCTGAATAGGGTTTCCTAGGAGCAATTGGTGGGTGTGAACCACCAACCTTGTGGTTAGCTATCCAGTGCTGATCCTATGTGCCACACCAAGGCTTACTCGGGGATAATTGCCTTTGGCACCAAACTTTCACTTTCAACAGAACCCCACTTGGAGCGGAGTCCATTCCTCTACATTTAAATGAAATTTTCTCCTTTATGAGTTTTACTACTAATATTTTTAATGTTGCTTAAAAGCAAGAGTGAGGGGCATAGGTTCCTTAGCCCATTCTGAATTAGAAGTGAACATGACTCCAGAAAATTTGGGGTCACATCTCAGCCTGCGTTTGTCTAAATACATAGACTCCAACAAATGGAGTGGCCTCCATGAAGCTTGATTTCTTCCATACTGTATCGTCATACAACTAAAGAGGAAATGTCTATAGTTGCACAGTTGTTAGCACATAATTGTTGTTGTGTACCTTGGAGTTATTTCTGACTCATAGTAATCCCATATAGGGTTTCTGAGAGTGGCTGGCGGGTTTGAACCTTGCTCTTACCAGTCTAGTGCTTACACCAAGGCTCTAGCACACAGTGCTTAATAGATGTTTATTGTGTCTAGTTTAGTTGAAGTGCCAGAGTTTATTGACTCTGTCTTGGAGTTTCTTCTCATAGTTCAAGACTATGAAATTCAGTTATCCTTCAATAAGCAGCTACTCTTGAGTTTTAGACATTTGGCACATGAGCGTGACAGTATGGAGATGAGTATGGCTTGGTGTCTGCCAGGGCTCAGTGAGGAGCATGGCCAGAGCAAGGCCTTAATCAGAGGTGCTGTCTTTGAAATGTGTCAGATAGGCTAGGCTGAACTATATTTCCTATAAAAGCCCTTTTCCTTTTTGTTTGTATTTAGGGTGGACCACACACATTAACACTTACCTGCTTACTGAACCTTGTTGGCCTGCTACAAATTTCCCTGGCTCCTCCTTTAACTTCTCTGACTTCTAGGTCAGGTATGTGTGTGTGTGTACAATTCTGTGACAAAGGACCTT
Source organism: Chrysochloris asiatica (assembly GCF_000296735.1). NCBI lineage: Eukaryota > Metazoa > Chordata > Mammalia > Afrosoricida > Chrysochloridae > Chrysochloris > Chrysochloris asiatica. The sequence continues at coordinate 5,083,162 of NW_006408601.1, forward strand.
CTGAAGGACACTCACACCATCAAGGTAATAAGAGCTACAGTTGTTTTCGGTCTGTCCTTGTGGGCTCCAACTCATACTCCTGGATTCTTGTTTGTTCTTACTCTTTCCCATTTTACATTCATCTTCCCTTTGTAACTGACCTCCCTGAAATCTTCAAGCTCTAGTAATAGATGTGATGGCAGTGTGACAAAGACTGCTCCCATAAGGCTCTTCTCCCATTGAGCCCTGCAGGCGAGGTGTCGGGGGCCAAGGCAGGAACCTCAGGGAAGAATTGTCAGAAGGGCACTGAGAACAAGTGGAAGCAGTTTAGCCAATTTCCTGGTCACAGAAAGATTGCGCTGTTGGCAGTCTAAGTGATGGTATCAGAGCCACAGGAAGATTTCAGTTATGACCCTTCCATCTTTTAGAATTGTGAGTTCCAACTCTATTTTAGCTGTGGAACACTTTATTTAAATGAAATCATATGCAGTTGCTCAATGCATTGTTGTTGTTGTTAAGTGCCATCGAGTTGATTCCTGACCCATAGCACCCTGTATATATAGAGTTTCCGAGGAGTGACTGTTGAGCCAGAACCACCAACTTTGTGGTTCAAACTGACTTCACAGTTCAGCGCATTAATCCACTGTGCCACGCCAGGATGCTGGTCAGTGCATAAGGCAGGTCAAAGTTGAGCTGAATTGGGGAGGAGCCTCGCCAGCTCATCCTCATCTACTGCCCCAAACAGGCAGATCCTGGGATGCTGTGTTACACTCTGAGGTTTCTCTGAAAAAGCTTGAAAGCCCTTACTTAAAAGTGTTCTGACTCAACTATGCCCAAAGTCTCCAACCACCTACCATGGTAGGGGAACTCATAACCTTGACCTTTCAATTCCAGTAACAACCTGCAAGTTTAGTGTTTTTTGTATAAAGTGGGACGGTGTCTAGCCAGGACTGAGATTCCCAGAGTTAAACAACCCTCTGAAGACCCCAGTGTGGTCGCTCCCCAGGTCTGGCAATCACCCCAAAGGCGTGATTATCAGATGGTTCTTACAGCCAGCATCAGGGCCTTTTGCTTAATTAATCACAGAAACGTTCCTGCCTAACTTCAGACAACAAAATAATGAGCAGGCCTGTGAGAGGTTCAAAGACTGCAGGAAAAACAAGCATTCCCTGAGGAAAGGGCCCGTTGAAACATGGAGGTCGGAAAAATCTATTAGAATTGCTGCCTGCATTTTGTGGCTTGCCTCCTTTAATATAAATATAATGATAGTGCAAATGTGTGTATATAGAAGAATAACATACATGCCACCCAGATCTTACAACCAGGAAAGTTTAACATCGAGAAATACCTTAGAGATCATTGGGTTAAGCTGCTCTTCTTACAGACAAAGAAAATGGAGCCCACAGGGTTATGCGACCTGTCCAAGGTCACAGGGCTGTGGTATTTCAGAGCCAGCCTTGGACCTGGTTCTTCTAGCTCTCAGTCTGTGAAAATGAGGCTGGGGTATAGGAGATGGAGGTTGCTTAGATGTCACAGAAAAAAAATTAAGAAAGAAAGAAAGAAAAAATTGTTATTATTGTTTAAGAGCCCAGTGGAATTACAGAGCAGACATAAGATTAGAGCACACAGCATGTCAGATGTTTTTGTTGTGGTTGTTATTGTTAAGTGACATTGATTCGGTACCGACTCATAGTGACCTTATGCACAACAGAATGAAACACTGCCCGGAACTAGGCCAACCTCACAATTGTTGCACACTTGAGCCCATTGATGTTGCCACTTTGTCAATCAATCTTGCTAGGGTCTTCCTCTTTTTCTCTGACCCTCCACCCTATCAAACATGATATCCTTCTCCAGCAACTGTTCCCTCCTGACAATACATCCAAAGTATGAGTGACGAAGTTTGGCCATCCTGGCCCCCAAGGAGCACTCTGGCTGCACTTCTTTCAACACAGATCTGTTGGTTCTTTTGGCAGCCTATGGCACTTTCAGTATTCTCCTCCAACACCATAACTCAAATGCATCAATTCTTCTATGGTCTTCCTTATTCACTGTCCAGCTTTCACATGCATATGAGGATATTGAAAATACCATGGCTTGGGTCAGGTGCATCTTAGTCCTCAAGCTGACATCTTTGCTCTTCAACACTTTAAAAAGATCTTGTGCAATAGATTTGCCTAATGCAATATGTCATTTGATTTCTTAACTGCTGCTTCCATGAGTGTTGATAGTTGATCCAAGAAGAATGAAGTTCTTGACAACTTCAATTTTTTCTCCATTGATAAGAATGTTGTTTATTGATCCAGTGGTGAGGATTTTTGTTTTCTTGACATTGAGATGTAATCCATACCAAAGGCTGTGTTCTTGGATCTTCATCAGTAAATGTTGTAAGTCCTCTTTACTTTCAGCAGTTGTATCATCTGCATATTGCAGGTTGTTAATGAGTCTTCCTCCAACCCTGATGCCATGTTTTTCTTCATAGAACCCAGCTTCTTGGATTATTTGCTCAGCATACAGGTTGAATAAGTATGGTGAAAGAATACAAGCCTGTCACACACCTTTTTTCATTTGGAATCATTCAGTGTTCCCATTTTCTGTTTGAACAATTGCTTCTTGGTCCAGGTACAGATTTCTCATGAGCACAATTAAGTATTCTGGGATAATAATACTTCCTAATGTTGTCCATAGCTTGTCATGATCCACACAATCGAAAGCCTTTGCATAGTCAATAAAGCACAGATAACATCTTTCTGATATTCTCTGCTTTCAGCCAAGATCCATAGGACATCAACAATAACATCCCTCATTTCACAGTCTCTTCTGAATCCAGCTGGAACCTTTGGAAGTTCTCTGTCAATGTATGCTTGCAGCCATTTCTGTATTACCTTTAGTAAAACTTTACTCGAATGAGATAGCAAACAGCTTGTCTGGTGACTTCTGCATTCTGTTGGGTCACCTCTCTTTGGAATGGGCACAAATACAGATCTCTTACTGTCAGTTGGCCAGATAGTTGTCTTCCAAATTTCTCGGCAGAGATGAGTGAGTGCCTCCTGTG
>NW_006408601.1:5086645-5101744 GCF_000296735.1 Chrysochloris asiatica
ATCAAATCTGTTCTTCAGATGGTCTCTAAATTCAGGTGGTATATATTCAAGGTCATATTTTGGCTCTCGTGGACTTGTTTTCATTTTTTTTTTTTTTTCAGCTTCAGCTTGAATTTGCATATGAGCAATTGATGGTCTGTTCCACAATCTTCTCCTGGCCTTGTTTTGAGTAGTGATATGGAACTTTTCCATCTTCTCTTTCCACAGATGTAGTCAATTTGATTTCTGTATATTCCATCTAGTGAGGTCCATGTGTATAGTCAGTCGTCTCTTATGCTGTCTAAAGAAGGTATTTGAAATGAGCAAATCATTGGTTTTGTAGAATTCTATCATGTGTTCTCCAGCATCATTTTTATCACCAAGGGCATATTTTCCAACTACTGATCTTTCCTCTTTGTTCCCAACCTTTGCATTCCAATTACCAGTAATGATCAATACACCTTGATTGCATTTGTGATCACTTTCAGATTGAAGAAGTTGGTAGAATTCTTCTATTTCATCCTCTCTGGCTTTAGTGGTTGGTGCGTAAATTTGAATAGTGGTATTAACTGGGTTTCCCAGTAGAAGCATGGATATTATCATATCACAGACACTACTTGTCTGTCAGTTTGTTGTACTGTTGTGGCTTGTGTGTTGCTGTGGTTCTGGAAGCTATGCCACTGGTATTTTAAATACCAGCTGGGTCATCCGTGGTGGACAGGTTTCAGATGAGCTTCCAGACAAAGACAGACTAGGAAGAAGGAGTGATGAACTACTTCTGAATATTTAGGCACTGAAAACCTTATGAATAGCAGAAAAACACTGTCAGATATACTGCTGGAAATGAGCCCATCAGGTTGGAAGACACTCAAAATGAAAGTGGGGAAGAGCTGCCTCCTCAAAGTAGAGTTGACTGTGATGACAGGAATGGAGTAAAGCTCATGGGAGAAAAGCCCACAGGACCTTCATTTGCTGATGGGGCACAACTCAAAATGAAGAGGAATAAGTGTAAACATCCATTAATAATTGGAACATGGAATGTACAAAGTATGAAACTAGGAAAATTAGAAATTGTCAAAAATGAAATGGAACGTATAAACATCGATATCTTAGGCATTAGTGAGCTAAAATGGACTGGTGTTGGCTATTTTGAATCTGATAACCACATGGTTTACTATGCTGTGAATGACAAATTGAAGAGGAATGGTGTTGCATTCATTGCCACAAAGAACATATCCAGATCAGTCATGAGGTACAACGCTGTCAGAAGTATAGAAGGGAGGAAAGTGGGTTTGTCTAGTCCAAGTCCCACATTCAGGTGATGGTTTCAAGTGAGGCACATTGAAGACTTATGAAGTGATAGTGGCTTTCTTGTCACCATCTGTGGGTCTAAGTCTCACTCAGGTTTTGGAAAAGGTGTTTATAAACCAACCCCTTCTGTACCTGGAAGACATCCCCTGCTTGGCTGGGAGAACTCAGAACACCTTCTTATCTCTGAAGACACTCGCAAAGTAACTTTCACTTTATTGATGCTTCCCTAAACAGGACACTAGTTCTGGCTGCTCAGAGGCATTTAAAGAGAGTGAGCCAATTGATAACAAGTCAATTTTGACTTATAACAACCTTTGTGATAGAGTAGAACCGCCCCACAAGATTTCAAAGATTGTAGTCTTTGTGGAAGCAGGCTGCCACATCTTTCTCCCACCAAGTAGCTGGTGAGTTAAAACCACCGACCTTTCAGTTAGCAGCCAAGGACCTATCCACCAGAGAAATATTGACAGGTAAACCATAGCCCCCTGACACTATGGAAACACTTCCAGACCTCAAGAGTTGTGGATTACAACAAAAAGGAGCTCTGGGCACTGTCTTCTTCCAGCACAGGGCCACTGCAGCTGCCATTAACCTCCTCCACATCCTAGGGCTTCAGGTGCTGTGGGTGAACACTTGTGGGCATCAATTTAAGGAGTATTGAATGGCCCCTTACTGAGGGAACAGGTGATCTCAGTTTGGAGATTTGGGTTTTAGAAAGTCAAATACAGTCTTCTAAGCCAGAAAATTCTGCAGAGTCATGGGTGTAGGAGCCAAATACAGGCTCAAAATCTGTATTTGAAGGATCAAACAGATCACCAATCAGAGAGTCAACATGAAGGGAAGGGAGACTTCCTAAGGGGAAGGAACTGGATTGGAGTGAGGGTCAGCCTGGAAACAAGTAAGGCGATTTCTGAAGAGTGTCAGAAACCGTGTCAAGTAAGACTGGTGACTGCTGCGGATCAATACTTGTGATTGTTTGACTTAAACCCAGAGGGCAGAAAGGGGCCCACATGAAGAGGTAAGTTGTGGCAGGCATTGTGAATCAGTCGTCCATATATTGCACTGTATTCAGATGACCCTGACTCTACTGAAAGCATCAGGCAGATGGGTCCTAGAGGCTCTTCCAACTCTGACATACTGGGGTCTCTAGATGAGTCCTGTGGTTACTTCTTTAATTTTGGGAGGTTTCTGCAAACTCTTTTTCTTATGGAAAGAATGTCTCAGGGCTTCTCTTTTTGAATAAATAAAACAAAACAGAAACATACAAAACATATCCTGCATCTCAATGAATGGTTCTGAGGGGCAACAGAGCAGCATCTGCCATCCTTCAGGGGCAGAGTCCAGAGTCCAGAGTTTGTGATGCATTTCATGAGTAGGGAGGGCTCATTCATGGAGCTCAAGCTCTTGTGACCCCTGTATACTGAGAAGAGGATCGACATCCAAGGAATCCAAGAAGGGTTCCCACTTAAGGCAGTCTGTGGCAGTGAAGGGAGGGCAGCCTGAGATTTGTCTCTAAGTTGAATAGTCAAGCTGTGGTCCCTGAAGTTCCAAGGCTTAGTCTGGGGCCTGGAAATGAGAACAGGTAACCAGGTATGAGGCTACAAGAGATGAGAATAACATTTCTGGTGCTATGTTTTCTGACTCTCTTCTTGGGCCACTTGTTTGAGGCACTCTCTCTTGTTTCTTCCTGTTAGCCAAACTTTCTCTGAGACATACTTGATTGCTGATGTTACATTTGTGTGTTCTCAAGCACTCACCTCTTGTCTCCCAGTGGATGTGACAGAGACAAAATGTGAAAGCAGTTAATTCTCTCTTCATTGTGTAGAGTTGTTCAGGATGGGTTTTGGTGCCTAGAGAGGTGGGGGTGGCACTACTGGTGCCAGACTGCAGGCAGAGCTCAGGCTGCACAGGAGGGGTACCAATGGTCACTGGATTGGTGAGGGTTGGAATGGGGCTATCAGGAGGCCATGGGAACAAAGGCAAACTATACCTCCTTGCCTCCAAGTTCTAGCCATGTTCTATGCCTATAGGCCACTGTATCAAGAATGGTCACAAAAGCCCAAAATGATAGCGCCACTCCAAGCCAGCACAGAGTCCACCCATTTTCCTTCTCTCTGGCTGCTTCTGTTTGATTTCTTCATGCAGTCAGCACTCAGTCAACCTATCTGTCCTATCCTCTGATGCTCAGGGCTCTAGGATGGCCATCTGTATTTACTTCACTGTCTCCTGTGTCTTTGTTGCAGAGGGTCAGCTCAGTGTGGCTGTCTACTCTGCCATCTTGTCCCAGCTTCTCTAGCAGAATTTATAGTCTTGAGGTAGAATTCTTCTCCTTTTGGAAAACCACTGTTTTTGTTCTTAGCGCCTTCTACTGACTTATGAGGTCTGCTAACATCATGGAAGAAAATTCACTTTACTTAGATTTAATTGATTGCAAATGTTGTTGTTATTGTTGTTAAGTGTTATCGAGTCTGTTCTGACTCATAGTGACCCTGCATAGGGTTTCTGAGAAACAACTGGTGCATGTGAACTGCTGAACTGGCGGTTCAAACTGACCTTTCAATCCAGCACATTATACTGCAGTGTACCTTCCTAGCAATATTTACTCTAGTATTTAACCAAGCAGTTGGCTACTACAGAATAACCAAACTGACACATAAAATTAACCATCGCAAGGACCTGCACTTCTGCTAGTTTAATCTTTTAATGAGCTAAGTACACCCAGCTGGAAACACATTTGATGTATGAAAACCATCTTTGCAAATGGACACAAATTCTGATACAACTGATTGTTGTTGTTGTTGTTAAGTGCCGTTGAGTCAGTTCTGGTCCATAGCGACCCTGAACAGAGTTTCCAAGGCTGTAAATCTTTACGGGAGCAGAAAGCCTCATCTTTCTCCCGCAGAGCAGCTGGTAGTTTTGAACTGCTGACCTTGAGGTTCACATCCCGATTCATAACCACTACACTACCAGAGCTCCTTAATCTCTTTATTTCCTGTGATTTTTTAGTCTAGTGGTAGAACACATGCCCTTAGTTTCAGTCTGATCTATCTCATTCCACGGTTTGTCAGTCTGCCCATTACAGATTGAATAGTGTCCCTCAAAATGATATGTTGAAGTCCTAACCCTCAGTACCTGTGAATCTGACCTTGTTTGGAAATAAGGACTCTAGCAATATTATCAGTTAACACAAAGTCATGCTGGAATAGTTTGGGCCCTACTCCTGTCTAAATGGCTTCTTATAAAAGAGGAGAAGAAACACAGAGAGATAAACATAGGAAAGATGGCCTTGTCCAAGAACATTTGTGGCTATGAAAAGCTGAGGGAGAGAATAAAGAATCTTCCCTAGAACCTTCTGCAAGAATATGGATAGTCCTGCTGGCTTCCTGAATTTGGACTACTAGCTTCCCAAATTGAAAGCCACCCAATTTGTGACATTTTATTTCAGTAACCTTAATAAATGAATATATGGTTCCCTATTGCTTTCTGTGTGGATCACTTCCCTTCCTTTTGACTCTCTTTGCTATGGAAAGAAAAAGAAAAGAAAAAAAAAAAAGTGACAAATGCAAATGTCTGGTGCTCCTCCTATTGACCAAGACTGCCCACTTAACAGAGTTCGAAGTGGGAACTTCAATTCTATGATTAAACACTACCCCAGCTAGAGAAAGGAGATAGAAAGCAAACATGTAGTTAGCTGCTGCTACTGGATGCCATCAGTCAGTTCTGACTCATAGGATATAAATCTTTATAGAACAGAAAGTCTCATCTTTCTTCTATGGAGTGGCTGGAGGATTCAAACTGATGACCTTGCACATAGCAGCCCAGTGCATAACCCATTATGCTACCAGGGCTCCTATATTAAGCTAGGTGCTTCAAATATATTTTTATTTAATCCGTGTCAAAGTATAAATAATAAGAATTATCACCTTTGGATTAATATTAGACTATATCCCTTAACTCATTTATTCATCACAACATCTTATGAAATAGATACAAGTAAGATACCAATTTTTTAAAAATCCTTTATTGGGAATTGAGTGATAGTTTACATGGCAGACCATCAGTTTTACACTCAACCAGTCATAGTTTTTGAAATCAAAATTATTACAATCCCCTCCATGCACCATTGCTTAACAGTATTTACTTCTAGTTCCTCATTTTAAAAAATGTATATAAAACATACAGATAATATGTATTTGTTTAAGTGACCAAAGGATACATTTAGAAGCCAGTCTCTTGACCACACCATCTTTCTCATTCTATGTGTCTAGAGTCCTCAGCTGCGGTATCTCTCTGTGCTATCACCTCTGTTTCTGTCCCTGGTGTTGCTGCTTCTTTGGTTCGGATGCCTCGCTCTACTCATGCTCTTCCCTCTTGATGGTTCTAAGGTCCTCTGTTCCTGGAATGAAAAATTAACTGCTCCTTCCTTTTTGTTACATATCGTCTACCTTTACACTTGTGAGAATCGCTTCATTATGATAACAGTTGCTCGCTATTGAATCAAAAGAACCCCATCCCCATCTTCCCCCATCCCCTTGCACCAGACCCATCTAAACAAGAGGAAAAGTATTCAGTGGGGATTCTATCCTATCTGCCCCCACCCCCGCCCCATCTCTGAAACTAAGCACATTCTTGAAAACTTGTAAGCTGGCCACTTCAAGCCTTTATAGCCCCCCTTTTGGGTAGCCAGTGTTTAAGTTGCCTGCCCCTGTCAACCCTGTGCACTGAGGGGATAAACTTGATCCTTGATGTGAAGACTCCTTCCCGCTCAGTTGGAACTTTGAGCAGTGTGGCACTGTGGATTAATGTGCTGGACTGAAATGTTGGTTTGAAGCACAAGATCGGGGGCTCAAGCTCACCAGCCACTCCTTCATAACTCTATATGGGGTTGCTGTGGGTCAGAATCAACTCAATGGCACTTAAAAACAACAACAACATTTATAAGCAAAGGTCAAGTTCATCAAATTGTAGCAATTTACATTTTCTTCCTGTATCAAACTTCTTCCTCTAGTTGAGTTAGCTATGTCAAATGGGTACTTTCTGCAGGTTTGGGCATTCTTGCATGCCCCTGCTACTTCAGATCATGGCCAGCTGATACTTCCAAAATGTATTAGGAAGTTTTCCATCCTTTTAAATAATCTGTAACAGTTTGAATAGAATTGGTGACAGCTCTTCTATGAATGTTTGATAAAATTCATCAGTGAAGACATTTGGGCCTTGACTTTTTTTGACTGGGAGCTTTTTGATGACTTGATCAATTTCTTCTTTTGTTATAGGTTTGTTCAAGTTTTCTACTTCACTCTGTTTAAGTTCTACTGCACTTTTCTAAAACTGTATCCATCACCTCTAGATTTTCAAATTTGTTTGAGTACAAATCTTCATGCTGTTGTTAGGTACCATTGAGTCGGTACCAATTCATAGCAACCTTATGCACAGCAGAATGAAACGCTGCCCAATCCTGGGCAAACCTCATTACTGTTGCCACGCTTGAGTCCATAGATGCTGCCACTTGGCCAATCCATCGATGCTGCCACTTGGCCAATCCATCTCATTGGGGGGTCTTCCTCTTTTTCTTTGACCCTCTACCTTACCAAACATAATATCCTTCTCCAGTGACTGCTACCTCCTGACAATATGTCCGAAAAATGAGAGATGAAGTTTGGCCATCTTGGACTCCAAGGAGCACTCTGGTTTCACTTCTTCCAAAACAGATCTATAGGTTCTTCTGGCAGCCCATGGCACTTTCAATATTCTTCTCCAACACCATAACTCAAAAGCATCAATTCTTCTACAGTCTTCCTTATTTACTGTCCAGATTTCACATGCATATGAGGTTATTTAAAATACCATGACTTGGGTCAGGCGCACCTTAGTCCTCAAGCTGACATCTTTGCTCTTCAACACTTTATAAAGGTCTTGTGAAGCAGATTTGTCTAATGCAATATGTCATTTGATTTCTTGACTGCTGCTTCAGTATGGATTACATCTCAATGTAAAGAAAACAAAAATCCTCACCACTGGACCAATAAACAACATTCTTATCAATGGAAAAAAGATTGAAGTTGTCAAGGACTTCATTCTTCTTGGATCAACTATCAACACTCATGGAAACAAATCTTCATAGTATTCTCTTATTATCCTTTTTATTTCCATTGGTTCTGTCATGACATTACTCATGTATTTTCTTATGAGTGTTATTTGTGTCTTCTCCCTTTTTTCTTTTGTTAGATTTTCCAATGGTTTGTCCACTTTTTAATCCTTTCAAAGAACACACTTCTTGTCTTGTTTCTCCTTTTAATGGTTTTTCTATTTGCTATCTTATTTATTTCTGCTCTATTCTTTATTATTTATTTTCTCCTGGTAACTATAGTTTTACTTTTTCTAATTGTTGGAGATATGTTAATGTGTTGATTTTGGTTCTTTCTTCTTTTTGGATGTGTGCATTTATTGCTATCAATTGTTCTCTCAGCACTGCTTCTATGTCCCAAAGGTTGTTGTTGTTTTGTTTTGTTTTTAATAAGTTTTTATTGTGGATTGAATGATAGCTTACATGGGAGAGCATCAGCTTTATATTCACCCTATCATATTTCATTTCATTGCAATGATTTCAATCCCTTCCATGCATCATCATTCAAAAGCATTTGCTTCCAATTCCACTCAGGAATATACAACTATTCAATGAAAGGGTATACCCTGCACTCCAGTCCCCCAGCCACCAGCACACAGCCTCTCTCCCTCCTTGAGTCTAGAGTCCCCAGCCACTCTGTTGCTCCATGTCATTGTCTCTACCTTCATCTCTGGCATTGTTATTTTTCTGGACAAAGTTCCACACTCCACTCTTCTCTATTGATGTTTCCAGGGTCCTCCACTCCTGGACTTCAAATTCAACCACTCCTCTCCTTTTGTTACAAAATGTCTACCTTTACATTTGCAACATTCACAATCAGTACTGATAGCAATTATTCACAATTGAACCACAAGAGTTTTATCCCAATCTCCTTTCACCAGTCCAACTGGACAGGTTGGAAACTACAGCGGAGAGTTTACCTTCCCCCGCACCATCTGAAACTAAGTTCCCTCTTTAAAACTTGTAAGCCAGTCACTTTGTGCCTTTGTTGCCCTCCACCACCACCATTTTGGGTAGCCAATGTCTACATTGCCCATCCCTGTCTACCCTATATTTGTACAGAGGGGGTGGGAATGATCCTCGCCATAAAGATTCATTCCCTCTTTTAAGCTACTACATCCATAAGTATAGGTCAAGTTTATCAAATTATAGTGGGTTACACTCTTTTTCCTCTTCTTTCTTCCTCTAGTTGAATTCTGATCATCCAGCCATTGAAGCCAGGTCCAGTGGGTACTATCTGCAAGTACGAGCATTCTTGTGCCTAAGAGTCTTATCCCTCACGTCACATCAGCTGGATGCTTCACTCTCTCTGCTAGTCTTCTGTGACTATGTCCCTGTCCATGGGTTCAGGAGACTCCAGGTCTTGCTATGTGCTGGACACCCCGGTTGTAATCCTGGTTGACAGAAGTGTATTGAACGTGGTCAGACTTAACTCACAGCTTCATTGCTGTTTTCTCCCCACTTCTACTTATTGGTAGACCAATGTGAACAACAGCAAGATGACGTGCCTGCTCCTGTATTCCCTTTGAGTTTCAATCTTGGAAGGGGATTTTCCTAAGGGGACTTGATTGCTTGCCTTGATGGCTCCCCAGTGAACAACTTGCTAATTCTTGTAGAAGTCAATCAGACAGCCTTTATTGTTTTTTATTTTCCCTGCTGATCTTTCTTTGAAGAAGTATCTTCTGTTCCTCTAGCTGCTCCAGGCTGGTCTGCTTGTCTTTTCAAGGAGAAATTTCCCACCTCAGAAGATTCTGGATGGGGATCAGGATGCCACCTAAGGTCTTATGTAATGCAAAGGCTCCAGAGGAAGCCTCTTTAACTGGGCAAGTTCCAGCCCCTTTTTAGGTATTCCAATCAGTTACAGGCTGAGGACGGACTTACAAGCTTTCTGTTGTGATGTTTCTGGCTATTCCTTTCTCTCCCCCTCAAGTGTCTACTTCACAATTGTAGGTAAGGGAAATCAAGATTCATAAGACAGTCAAGCATCGTAACATTATTTCCCCTCTTTTACCCATTCAAACCATGCCTCAATCCCTGTATCATAGAGCCCTATTGTTCCAGGATTGAGTATATATCACTATTTACCTCTGTCCCGTTTAGCCCATGCAAACCTGACTAAATGTTCTCCATCCACTTTGTTCTTCCATTCCCCTCTCCTTTCTTGTGTATTGTCCCTGCCAACACCCAAACTATCACATGTCTATTCCCTACCCTGTGCTCTGCCTTCCCCTCCCTCCCCTCACCCCACCCTCTACACCCCAGTAACCAACAAATAATTTTTCTTTTCTTTTTTCCTTTTAGTGTATTTTTTTTTTTAAAGCTTTTACAATAATGGCCCTATGCAGTATTTCTCCTTATGTGATTGACTAATTTTGTTCAGCATAATGTCCTCATAGTTCATCCATGTTATGTGGTGGCCTGCAGCTTCCTTGTTATTCTTCAAGGTAGCATAGTATTCCATTGTGTGTATATACCAAAGTTTTATCCATTCTTCCATTGATGGACACTTAGGCTGTCTCCATCTTTTTACTATTGTACATATTGCTGCTATGAATATTGGTGTGCATATATCTACTCGAGATATGACTCATATTTCTTGTGGATAAATACCAAGTAGAGGGATTGCTGGATCATAAGGTATTTCTATTTCCAACTTTCTGAGGAAGCACCATATTGTTTTTCAGAGAGGTTGGACCATTTTGCAATCCCACCAGCAAAGTAGGAGGGTCCCAGTCTCTCTACATCCTTGCCAGCATTTATTGTCCTCTTCTTTTTGAACTTTGTTGTTATTGCTGCTGTGAGATGATATCTCATTGTTGTTTTCATTTATATCTCTCTACTGCTGTGCATAAAGTCACTATGAGTTGGTACCAACTTGATGACACCTAACAACAACAACAATGGCTAGTGATCATGACCATTTCTTCTTGTGTTTTTTGGCTGCCTGAGTCTCCTCCTTGGTGAAGTGTCTGTTCATGTCCTGTGCCCATTTTTAAATTAAGTTGTTTGTCTTTTTCTTGTAGAGGTGTTATTGTTTCCTATATATTTTATAAATTAGTCCCTAGTCTGATGGATCATTGCAAAAAAAAAAAAAAAAAATCCCATTCTGTGGGCTCCCTTTTTACTCTTTTGGTGAAGTCTACCAATGCACATACATTTTTTATTTTTGGTATGTCCCAATCATCTATTTTGCCTTCTATTGTTTGTGCAATTTTCACAATGTTTCGTAGTCTGTGTGTGCTTTGTATTAGATCCCTCAAATGTGTCCCTATTGTTTATTTGATGGCCTTTATAATTCTGGTATTCACATTTAGGTCTTTAATCCATGATGAGTTGGTTTTTGTATATGGTGTGAGGTAAAGGTCTCGCTTCAAGTTTTTGCACATCGCTTTCCAGTTCTACCAGCACCATCTGTTGAAGAGACGATCTCCCCTCCATGCAATATACTTAGGCCCTTTGTGGAAAATCAGTTGGCTGTACATGGATGGGTTAATTTCTGGATTCTTGATTTGGTTCCATTGATCTATGTATCTTTCATTGTACCAGTACCAAGTTGTTTTGACCACTATAGCTGTATGATAAATTTGGAAGTCGGGGAGTTAGAGGCTTCCAACTTTCTTCTTCTTCTTAAACAGTTCTTTGCTTATTCTGGATCTCTTTCCTTTCCACATGACGTTTGTAATTATTTTTTCTATCTCTTTAAAGAATGTCATTGGAATCTGGATTGGGATTGCATTATATGTGTATATTGCTTTGGGCAATAATGACATTTTCACAATGTTAAGTCTTCCTATCCAGGAGCATGGTATAGTCTCCCATTTTTGTAAGTCTCTTTTGTTTTCTTGTAGTAGTGTTTTGTAGTTTTCTTTGTATAGGTCCTTTTGTCTCTTTGGTTACATTTATTCCTAGATATTTCATCCTTTGGGCAGCTATTATAAATGGTATTGCTTTCCTAATGCCCTTTGCAATGCTGTCATTATTAGTATAGAGGAATCCAACTGACGTTTGTATGTTGATCTTATACCCTGCCACTTTGCTGAATCTTCCAATGAGGTCCAGTAGCTTTTTTACTGACTCTTTGGAGTTTTCTATGTATAGGATCATATCATCTGAAAATAGAGAGAGTTTTACTTCCTCTTTACCAATTTGGATGTCTTACAGCTCTGGGTAAGACTTCCAACACAATATTGAATAGGAGTGGTGACAAAGGACTTCCTTGTCTGGTTTCTGTTCACAAAGGGAAGGCTTTCAGTTTCTCTCCATTGAGATAATGTTGGCTGTTGGTGTTGTATATATGCTCTTAATTATGTTGCGGAATATCCCTTCAATTCTTATTTTTTAAGTGTTTTTATGGGGAATGGATGTTGGATTTTGTCAAATGCCTTTTCTGCATCAATCAATATGATCATGTGGTTCTTTTCCTTTTTCTTACTTATTTCGTGGATTACATTGATTGTTTTCCTAGTGTTGAACCATGCTTGAATCCCTGATATGAATCCCACTTGGTTATGATGGGTTTTTGTTTTTGTTTTATGTGCTGCTTGATTCTGTTGGCTAGGTTTTTTTGACAATTTTTGCATCTATGTTCATGAGGGATATTGGTCTATAAGTTTTTCTTAATGATGTCCTACTCTGGCTTTGGTATGAGGGTTATGCTTGCTTCATAAAATGTATTAGGAAGTTTTCCATCCTCTTATATATTCTGGAATAATTTGAGTAGAATTGGTGACAGCTCTTCCCTGAATATTTGATAGAATTTACCAATGAAGCCATATAGACTTGGACTTCTTTTGGTTGTGAGTTTTTTGATGACCTGATCAATTGGTTCTTTTGTTATCAGTCTGCTCAAGTTTTCTCCTTCACTCTGTATAAGGTTAGGTAGGTTGTGTATTTCTAAAAAATGTATCCATCTCTTCTAAGTTTTCAAATTTGTTGGCGTACAACTCTTCATGGTATTCTGTTATTATCCTTTTGATTTCATTTGGTTCCATTGTGACATTGTCCGTGTGTTTTCTAATGTGTGTTATTTGTGTCTTCTCCCTCGTTTCTTTTGTGAGGTTTGCCAATGGCTTGTCAATTTTATTAATCCTTTCAAAGAACCAGCTTTTTGTCCTGTAGATTCTCGCTATAGTTTTTCAGTTTTCTATCTTGCTTATCTCATTTATTTCTGCTCTAATCTTTCTTTGTTTGTTACTCAACCATTCATACACATTTTATTTCATGTCATTGATTGCAAACCCCAAAATATAACATAACTTATCCCCCTTCACCGTCCCTGTGCTTCCTGCTTCCTTTCCTCTTTAGTTCTTTTCTTTTATATACATGTCTTTATCAAGTCTTAAAGGGAACAAAGACAACACAAACACAAATCATCTGATAATAGAGATCAGAATTATAAGGTGATATTGGTGTCCTAATTTTTCATGGTTCAGTTCCTAATTATGTTGTTATTAGGAGCAGATAAGGTGGTCCCAACTCATAGCGACGTAATGAAACACTGCCAGGTCCTCAGCAATCCTCAAAGTTGTTATGTTTGAGCCCATTGTTGCTGCCATTGTGTCATTCCATCTTGTTGGGATCTTCCTCTTTTTGACTGACCCTCCCTTTAACAAATAATGATGTCCTTCTCAAGAGACAGGTCTCTCCTGATAACATGTCCGAAGTTTGAGAGATGAAGTCTAACCATCCTGTCTTCTAAGGAACATTTTGGCAGCACTTTTTCAAGACAAATTTGTTTGTTCTTCTGGTAGTCCCTGGTACTTTTTTGTTTTTTATGTTTTTATTGTGAATTGAGTGAAAGTTTACAGGGCAGATCATCAGTTTTACATTCAACAAATCATATACTTGGTTTCATTACAATGATTATAATCCCTACCATGTACCATCAGTTAACAGTATTTCTCTTTATTCATTTTAGCTTTTTAAAAAAACACTCAGGAATGTATAATAAATTACACCACCAAAGAGCACATTCTGCAAGTCTGCCTGCTGGCCACCAGCTCTCAGTCTCTCTCTTTAGATGGTAGTACTTTTACTATTCTTCTCCAACACCATAATTCAAACACATAGATTCTTCTATGGTCTTCCTTATTCACTGTCCATCTTTCATATGTATATGATGCAATTAAAAATAACAGGGCTTGAGTCAGGTACACTTTAGTCTTCAAAACTGATATCTTTGCTTTTATAAAATTGAAAAAGTCTTTTACAGCAAATTTGCCTAATGTAGTAGTTTTTCTGTAGTTTTCTATAGTTTTTCTGTTTCTATCTCATTTGTTTCTGCTCTAATCTTTATTATTTCTTTTCTTTTGGTGACTATAAGTTCCCTTTGTTGGTCTGTTTCTAATTGTTGGAAATGCTGTGTTAATGTGGTAATTTTGATTCTTTCTTCTTTTTGGATGTGTGTATTTATTGCAATAAATTGTCCTCTCAGCACTGCTTTCACCGTGTCCGAAAGATTTTGGTATGTTGTGTTTTCATTTTCATTTTTTTCTAGGAACTTTATGAATTCACGTTTAATTTATTCTATTACCCAGTCACTTTTCAGCAGGGTGTTATTCAGTTTCCATGTATTCAACTTTATTTCATTAAGCTTTCTACTGTTGATTTCCAGTTTTATAGCATTGTGGTCTGAAAAGATGCTTTGTAGTATTTTGATGTTTGTAAACTTATAGAGGCTTGTTTTTTGGCCTAACACATGGTCAATTCTGGAGAATATTCCATGTGCACTGGAAAAGAATGTGTATTGTACTGTTGTTAGGTTGAATGCTCTGTACACATCTATGAGATCAAGTTGGTTTATTGTGCTATTAGTTCCTCTGTATCTTTTTTTGAGTTTCTTTCTGGTTGGTCTATCCGTTTTCAAAAGTAGCATATTAAAATTTCCTACTATTATTGTATATTTGTCTATTTCTTTCTTCAATTCTAGTAAGGTTTGCTTTATATATCTTGGGGCTCTATTATTGGGAGCATAGATATTTCTTACAGTTATGTCATCTTGTTCAATTGACCCTTTAATCATGAGATTGTGTCCTTTTTTATGTCTTAGGTTAGTTTTTGCCTTAGAGTTTATTTTATCAGAGATTACTGTTGCCACTCCTGCTTGTTTTTTACTGCAATAGTTGTTGTTGTTGTTAGGTGCCATCGAGTCAGTACCGACTCATAGCAACCTTATGCCCAACAGAACAAAACACTGCCCAATCCTGAGCCAACCTCACTATCGTTGCCACACTTGAGTCCATCGATGCTGCCACTTGGCCAGTCCATCTCGTTGGGGGTTTTCCTCTTTTTCTCTGACCCTCCACCTTACCAAACATGATATCCTTCTCCAGCGACTGCTCCCTCCTGACAATGTGTCCAGAGTATGAGAGACAAAGGTTGGCCATCTTAGCCTCTAAGGAGCATTCTGGTTGCATTTCTTCCCAAATGGATCTATTGGTTCTTTTGGCATGGCACTTTCAGTATTCTCCTTCAACACCATAACTCAAAGGCACCAATTCTTCTACGGTCTTCCTTATTCACTGTCCAGCTTCTGCATGCATATGAGATTATTGAAAACACCATGGCTTGGGTAGGCGCACCTTAGTCCTCAAGCTGACATCTTTGCTCTTCAACACTTTAAAAATGTCTTGTGCCGAAGATTTGCTTAATATAATACGTTGTTTGATCTCTTGACTGCTGCTTCC
>NW_006408601.1:5105188-5119243 GCF_000296735.1 Chrysochloris asiatica
GGTAGAAAACAAAACCAAAAGCAAAACAAATAAACAAACAAACAAACAATAGTGATAATGAGAGAAAAGCAAAGCAACACAACAACAACAAAACACAAAACAGAAAAAAAACTGTGGGGGGAAAAGAAATAAAATCGGGGGGAGGGGCTGAAGAAAGAGAGAAAAAAAAGCATAGCTTAATGTAAGTAAGTAGTAAAGCTCTACCTCTCTTTCAGTCCCTTCTGTGCTCTTCTCCTTGTTGGTATGCTGTGGAGTCAATCGTGACCCACAGCGACCCAGTATAGGGTTTCCAAGGAGCAGCTGGTGGGCTCGAACCACGGTCCTTGCAGTTCAAAAGGCTTTGCAGTCAGCCTCAGCAGGACTGCTTTGTTATTGGTGGTAAACAACTACTCAAGGGTGTCTCAATTTGGGCTGTCCTGTGCTCTTGAATAAGGCAGGCTCTTCTCACACACACACACACACACACACACACAAACACACAAAGGGGGGGGAGGGTCAGAAGAAAGAGGAAAAAGCATGGCTTAATGTAAGTAAGTCTTTAGTGCCCTAACTCTTTTTCAGCCCCTTCTGAGCTCTTTTCCTTGTTGGTATGCTGTGGACTTAATCGTGACCCATAGCGACCCAGTATAGGGCTTCCAAGGGGCAGCTAGAGCACTCGAATCACATTCCTTGCAGTTTGAAAGGCTTTGCAGTCTGGCGCATTAACCCACAGAATCAAAGCAGGACTGCTTTGTCATTTGCATCTCAGCTTAGGCTGGCCTGCGCATTGATGGGTGGGCCTAAGGCTCGGAGGCTGGGCAGAGGGCTGGCCTAGGCCGAAAAATCTGAGGGTGGGGGCAGGCAGATGGCGCGGCTGTGTCTGATGATGTCTACAATGCCTCTCTCTGTCTCCCTGTGCCGTGAGCACCCCAATTTGCCCTATATCCACGCCAACAATGCCCAACGTGGCAATTAAGCTCCCCCTAGGATGGATCACACTAGTTCCTGTGGCCCCGCTAGATCTCCGGGAGCGTCCACCCTCTGAACGACTCCACTCAAGCCCTGAGCTCCACGCTCTGCAATGGGCGGGGCAGTCCCCAGGGTGGGAACTAAGTGCAGGCAGGTAGAGTCTCAAAATGTTTGTAACTCCTCAGCAGTTTGATTTTTTAAAAAAGCAAGTTCATAATGTTAAGGCCTAATGTTTTATGTTTGCCCCAAGGCTGTCTGTCTACCAGGCCGGGGCCTCCCTGTGCGATACCGCCCCCGTATTCTCCAGAGCCCATGTACCTGTGCTGCCCAGTCAGGGAAGTGCCGGAAGTAGATCAGTAGACAATTCTTCGTTGGCAGTTTTTACTTTTAGAGTTTTATGTATGTCTTCCCATTGTCTTCTTGACTGCATGGTTTCTGTTGAGAGGTCAAAGCTTAATCTGATTTGCTTGCCTTTGAAAGTAACACTTCTCTTTTTTCCTGGCTGCTTTTAGGATTCTCTGCTTGTCTTTGATTTGGGGGAGCTTGATTATGATATGTCTTGGTGACGTTCTTTTGGGGTCTATCCTTCCTGGGGTTTGTTCAGCTTCTTAAATGCTTACCTTGTCATCCTTCAACATAGGAAAATTTTCTTCCATATATTCCTCAATTATCTCCTCTGTGGACTATGATTCTTCCTGCTCCAAAATGCCAATAATTCTTAAGTTATTCCTCTTCATGTTATCCAAAATGAATCTTAGACTCGCTTCAGTTTTTTTTTTATCCTTTTTTCTGCTTGTTCTGCCATCTTAGCAGTATTGACAAATTTGTCTTCCAGCTCACTGGTTCTGGTTTCCATCTCTTAAGTTCTACTCTTTTGCCTTTCAATGTATTGTCCATTTCTGATCCTTTATTATTAATCATCTGGACCTCTTTTTGCAGGTTTTGAATTGTTTCCAAGGCTATATATATCTTGTTTGATTGTTCCTGTAGCACTTTCCTGGCTTCTTCTCTATATTCTTCCACCTCTCTGTGAAGCATTTAAATTGATCTTCATATCATTCTTCTGAATTCCTTCTCAGGCACATCCAATGCCTGCTCTTCTTCTAATGGGAAGTCCATGTCTGCCTCCAGTTCATTTGTCTCAGTTACTCTTTTCTGTTTTGGGACATGTGCTGAGATCTTTTGTTGTTTTTTCTTGGACATTTTCAATATTTAAATGTGTTTTCAATGATGAAATGAATATATGTTTCTGTATTATTAAGTTTACTGAGCATCTCCTGGTGGATGTGATCTGGAGATAGGCTTCCCCTTTCATGTCTCTTATTACTCATCTGCCAGCTATCATAGTAGGTTTTGGCTGTCTGTGTAATGCGTATCAGATGGTATTTGCTCCTGTCTGGATGGTGGAACATTATAGGGTATGTTTGTAGCTTGGCTATATGGGCACGATTGCTGTCTCTTCTTGTGTAACATAAGGAGAGAAAGCTTTCACCCCCAGGAAAAATGTGAGACCCAGTGGACCAAAAACAGGAACACTATAAAAGCAGAGACAGAAAACCAGAACACCAAAACAGAAACAAAACTATAGCAGACTGACCAGCAGCCTTTGCTTTGCAGGTCAGTGTGCATGCACAGTAGAAACCTCCAGTGGTGGGTGGGGTGTCCCTTGTCTCAGGTGCCCCCTCTAGTCACCTGCATGGAGGTGTGCAGATAGATATTGAGAAATGAATGGAATAATGATTGTTCACAATTCTTATCTCTGAATGTCTGGTATCTATGTATGCACAGTGTAATTATCAAAATAACTGCATCCTTGTAGATAGTATTTGGTGTTGGCTTTTGCCTTTTATGTTGGAGTTTTACAAGGTGCAAATACAGTTTGGCTGTATGGCCAGACCAGCTGTCTCTTGTTAGGTAGAGCAGGAATAAAGGCTCCCATCCTAGTAAGACAGTAAACTTTAGGGCTACGTCCCAGAGTCAGATGTCATCAGAAGCAGCCAAAGGGTTAGCTTGTGGGACTTCTGTGGCTTTCATGGATTTCATCTTTGCATTGTGGGAAAATTGTACTTTGTGGGCACAACACTGGACCCTTTTGGGAGTGTGCTCCCACCTGCTTGAAGATGCCCAGGCTGAGCAGAGAGGGTGCAACAGGGGAGAGTAGGAAAGAAAAGTAAAAACATTCATCACACTTCTTTTTCTACAAGTTGTTCTATGGCTTTAATGCTGTATCAGCCTGACTGTGGCCCCACCCTCTGAACTCCGTCCAGGCTGTGGGTCACAGGGAGCATCGCAGTTGATTCCAAAATTGCCGTTTATTTCTGCCACTGTCAGATTTCTCCAGTGGTGGGTGCCAAAAACTGATGCCCACCCTCACCTTATATCAGATCCAAAGCTCTGGAACTATTCTGGAAAAATGCCTTCTCTGATTTTCTTGTATCTCTGCTGAGGAGAATCTGCTGCCTGTCTCCACTCTCCTGTCCCCAAACTGGAAGTCCCCTCCCAAAGGTTTTATATGTAGTATTTTGATTCTCATTTGTTTCTTAGACTAATTTGACTTCATTTTTATTTGTGGTACTACCCAGTAGTTTTTAAGCAAGGTGCTATTCAGTTCCCATTTGACTTTATTTCTTTGATCTTCCTATTCTTGATTTCTAATTTTATAACATTGTGTTCTGAGAAGATGCTTTGTAGTATTTTGATGTTTTTAAATTTATGGATACTTGCTTTGTGGCCTAACACATGGTCTATTCTGGAAAATGTTACATGTGCACTAGAAAATAATGTGTATTGTGCTGTGCTGTTTTTGGGTTTAATGCTCTGTATAAATCTATGAGGTCAAGTTGGTTGATTGTGTTGTTTAGTTCCTCTGTGTCTTTGTTGAGTTTCTTTCTGGTTCTGTCCTTTTTCGAAAGTGGTGTATTAAAATCTCCCACTGTTATTTCATTCTTTAGTTCTAGTAGGGTTTGCATTATATATCTTGGGGTTCTTGGCATATAGATATTTATTATGGTTATGTCATCTTATTCAATTGACCCTTTAATCATGAAATAGTGTACTTATTTATCTCTTATGCTGGTTTTTGCCTTAAAGTTTATTTTATCAGAGATTACTATTGCCACTCCTGCTCATTTTTTATCACAATTAGCTTGGTATATATTTTCTCCATCCTTTAGGTGTGTCTCTTGCAGGCAGCAAATTGAAGGATTCTGTTTTCCTATCCATTCTGCCAATCTCTGTCTCTTGACTGCTGCATTTAATCCATTGACATTCAGTGTAATTATCAATAGGTATAAATTAATTGCTGTCATTATGTTGTTTATGTGTGTGTGTGTTTGTGTGTGTGTGTGTGGTGCATTTTTCTGTATGCCTTCCTGTGCTGAGTTCTTTTCTCTGTTTTGCTTTTTATTGGCAATTTCTTCATCATTTTAATGTTTCCATATTCTTGGACTTTCCTTTTCTTAATATGTTGTGAAGTATTAAGTTTCTTTGAGGTTACCGTATATTCTATTAATTTCTTTTCAAACAGTCTGTTTTATCCCTAAATCTATCTGATCTCCTCACCACCTGGATCTCTGTTCCTATACTTTGCCCTTCTTCTGCATTATAATCGTTTTGATCATAGAATAGTCTCGCAGATCTCCTGATTTAGTCCTTATAGTTTTGCTCTACTCTAGACTCTTCCATCTCTTGACTGAGTTCCGTAGTGTTGCCACATATGTCAACCTCTGGCTGTTGTCTGCTCTTGTTGATTCATAGTACAAAAACCTTGTGTTAATATGTTTTGAGCCACTGGGTTGGCTTTTATAAAATCCCTTAGCTTCTGTTTATTCTGGAGTGTTCTCATTTCACCATTGTATTTGTTTGACAACTTTGCTGGGTAAATGATTCTTGGTTGGCAGATTTTTTCTTTCAGAGTTTTGTATATGTCTCCCTGTTGCCTTCTTGTCTGAATAGTTTGTGCTGAGAGATCAGAGCTTAATCCTATTGGCTTGCCTTTGTAGTTAACACTTCTTTTTCCCCAGCCCGTGTTCAGGATTCTTCCTTGTCTTTGATTTTGAACAATTTGATTATGATATATCTTGGTGATTTTCTTTTAGAGTCTATCATGCCGGGGGTTCATTCAGCTTCATGAATGCTTATCTTCTCATTTTTCAGGATGTTAGGGAAATTTTATTCCAGCAGTTCTTCAACTATCTCTTCTGTGGTTTTCTTTGAATCTTCCTCTTCTGAGACTCCAATCACCCATAAGTTATTCCTTTTCTTGTCCCACATGAGTCTTAGGCTTTCTTCAGATTTTTTCATTCTTTTTTCTACTTGTTCTTCTACCTTAGCAGTATTGAGAGATTTGTTTTCAAGCCTGCTGATTCTGGCTTCCATCCTATCAATTCTACTCCTTTGCCCTTTCAGTGTATTGTCCATTTTTGATATTTTAGTATTGATTGTCTTTTTGCAGGTTTTGTATTTTCTTTAGTGTTATATTCACCAGCTGCTCCTTGGAAACCCTATACAGGGTCGCTATGGATCAGAGTCCACTTGACAACACTTAACAAGAAGAAGAACGACAACATATCTACTTTAGTTGACTTTTCCTGTAGTGCTTTTCTGACTTCTTCCTTATTTTCCCCAACCTTTCTGTGGAACATTTGAATCCACCTCAATATCTTTCTCCTGAATTCTTTATTAGACAGTTCTAAACCCTGCACTCCTTCTAATGCAAATTAGCATTTAGCTTTTCCTCTTACTCATTTGTTTGAGCTAATGCATTTAGCTCTTCCTCTTACTCATTTGTTTGAGCTAATCTGTCTTGTTTCTGCAAGTGAGCAGAGAGTATCTGTTGTTTTTCAGGTGTTGTACTTGTAATAATTAGATGAATGTATGTTGGTGTATTCTTACTTTCTCTGCAATTACCTCCTGGTACATGTGATCAAGAGATGGGCTTCTCTTTTCACTGCTCTTACAGTTTAATTCAAGGAGCTCTAGTAATGCAGTGGTCGAGTTGGGCCACTAGTCTCACAGTCAGCAGTTTGAAACTACCAGAAATTCCACAGGAAAAATATGAGGGTTTCCACTTCCACAAAGATTTACAGTCTCAGGAATCCTATACAGGATCCCTATGAGTCAGAAACAACTTCATGGAAACTCACCACCACCACTACCACAGCTCAATTCAGAGTGTTTTTAGCAGGTGTTGGTTGTAGACACTACTCTGGTGTATAACAGCTTGCATTGACTCTGTCCCAGATGGTGGGGTTTTATAGGGTGCAATTATAGCTTGACTGTATGACCACAATTTCTGTCTCTTATTGGGTAAAGCAAGAAGAGAAAGAGCCCCCACAAGATAAAAGGGGGGCCAAAAGAAACAGACTACACTAAAATCCAAAATTGCCAAAAACCCAAAACCAAAAAACTATGGCAAAATATGAGTAAGACTTTAGTGCCACTTGCCTTTGAAAATTGCCTGAGAAATTTCAAGATGTTCCTGTTGTACATTATGATGGAACTCAAGGTTTTGTTTTGATCATTTTCTCCTTTCCCCCCACACCTCCTCTCAGTCCATTCAGGTGTTTCTTCTTGTGAGAACTAGCCCAGGGTAGGCCAGACCTGCTTTGGAAAACACTCCTGTTGCAAGGCCTTCCTGTTGACTCCTCCCCCTTCTTCGATTCTGTGCCCAGCAATCCTTGCTGTGCAGATCCTTATATGTACATAACAGAACCTTTCCTGGGGGTGTCCACTTATTCAGGTAGCCACTCTGGTCCTCAGAGCGGAGGTGGGTAGACAGAGGAAAAGAAAACAATGAAAAATTGAATGTTCACACCTTCATCTCTGCAGATCCGTCAGACCTCTGGATCCGAGTGCTCTCTTGACCCTCTATCTGCTCACTCCCATTCAAAATGGCTGCACTGTGACTCATTGGCTGCCACAAATCAGAAGCCACCTCCTTCCTTGCTTCTGTTCCAAATCTTATTCCAGGTAAGCACCCAATCTCCTTATTTGTCCCTTTATCTGAAGTTCAGAGTTCCAGGACTATCCTCTCATACAGTTTCATCCATTATTCCATGATCTTACTGGCTGAGGTCTGCACAGTCTTTCTGCCTAGTCCACCATCAAGCTCCATCTCACATTATTTCAAGTTTTATAGCTGAAGAAACAGACATATATAAATGTTAGGCAACTTGCCATAAAACACTGTTGTGCAATTGGTGATGTGCTTGGTTACTAATACCCAGACATCTCAGAAGGAACTCCTGGTGTTATACTTCCAATACATTACAGTCATTGAAACCCTGTGGAATTAAGTTCTACTCTGACTCACATGGGGTTGTCATAAATTGGAATTGACTCTGTGACAACTGATTTCAGACTCCACAATTCATTTTCCATGTTCGGGAAGTGTAACTCTTTTATCAAGATCATATAGATAATAAGATTCAATCCCAGATCTGAAGCAAAATACCTTGTTCTCTTCTAGAAACCAAGAAAATACCCAACGTTTTGTATTGACACCTTCTTGTTGGAGGAAGTAGAGGAGTTTTTTTATTTTCAATAGACACCCAAGTCCTGGCTAAGGCATAGGTCACTGAGGAGGTTTAAGTTGACAGATCCAGAATCTATAAGTCTTTCAGGATCAGAGCCTTGTTTCAGAGCTAAGGAAACCACTCCTTGGTTTCTCCCCATAGTACCATGTCTAGATGTATAGAAATTGTCCATATTTACTACATCTGACCAAGTGTGGATGCTCTACTTTGAGTCTTGCTTGTCCAGCTTCCCTGATCATGGCCTTCCTTGCTTGTCTATGTGACTTTGATGACCTTTGCTTTTCACAGAACCTTGCTTTGTTGCCTGGATTGGTACTGCCTCCCTAACCTCTGCTCTTGCCCACTTACTCTGGAAGCTCTCTGTAGCTCTTTTGGCTTCACTGTGTGTGTCTCCTGCTGTGAATTCCTTAAAAGAACCTTAATTGATATTAAAAAATTAAAACTTGGGGAGGAGGGTGGAGATAGATAATTTACCTCAGGCTGCATATGCAAAAATGAGCACATAATTACTGTTTTTAAGGAAGGTGTCAGGAAGCAAGATTGATTTAAAGCTGACATCTGTTTACACACAGTGAGCTGTCATTAGATGCATATGTAAGGTCAGAAGAGCTATATTCCGTCTCCATGACAGCTTAGTTTGGTTATGGAAATTTGGCTCTAGGAGCTTCTGCAAGAGAACAGCAAGATTCCTTCCAAATATCTGCTCTCGTCTCTGTTAGTCAATCACTCCCCATGTTTCGTGTGTCTGTGTTCTCAGTACCATCATAAGGACTTACAATAAAGCAGGCGGCCTGGGTTCAAGAAAAAGAGTATGGCAGAGGCTAAAATTCTGGACTTTGGAGTCAAAAAAGTCTGGTTCTCAATTCCTTCTCTGCTACTTCCTTGTCAGCAAGTTATGCCTAAGTATCATTTTCCTTATCTATAAAGCAGAAATGAAAGTAATACTGCAGTCACAGGGCAACTGTCAGATTAAGGTGACATATGGGTAGCTTCTGACAGAAGTCACCCTCTAATTATCATGAGCTATAACAGAGCACTAATGATCATCTGTGCTTTTTTTCCTTTACATCTTGTTGTTAACCACATGTGTGTATGTGTGTAGTTGTTAAGTGCCTTTGAGTCGATTCTGACTCATAGCAACCCTGTATAGTGTTTCCAAGTAGCTGCTGGTGAGTTTGAACTGGCAGCTTTGTGGTCCAGTGCTTAGTCTGCAGTGCCACACCAGGACTCCTATGTTTGTATGTATACACACATACAAACATACACATATATATTTAACCTGTAAATTTATATGCAAGTTTATATATATATATAAAATCTGTAAATTTATATGCAATGTGTCTAATCACCAAAGGTAAAAATTGGATTTAAAAAGATACTCATCATAAAAGACAATAAAAATTAAAGCCAAGAAGTATTTGACTTACTTACATCTGAGCCAGTTTACAATAAAGTCATCAGAGTAGGGTCCTGTAACATTTAAACCGTTAGAATTCTCACCTTTCATGAGGAGACCCAGGTTCAATTCCCAGCCTATGCACCTTGTATATTGTCATCACCTATTGGTCAGTGACAGCTTGCATGTTGCTATCTATAATGCTTAACAGGTTTCAGATGAGCTTCAGACTAAGACAGACTAGGGAGAAAGCCCTGCCAATCTACTTCTAAAAACCAGCCTGTGAAAGTGCTGTGGATCACGATTTCACCTGGCACCTCTCAAGGGGATGAGGCAGGAACAGACAGCATTTGTCGCATTATGTGTGGTGATACCATAAATTTGGTGCTGGCTGCACAGCAGCTAACTACCACAGCAGTCCAGGACTTGAGGATAACAGTTTGAGATCATGGGAAATAGTTTGGCAGAGGCTAAAAGCATGGATGGCGGTGGTTATTATTAATATTGGGCAGTATCCTGACCCTAAGATATTCGAGATCTTGCTGAAGAAAAAGATTCAGTTAATAAACAATACATTGGATATTGCCACACTTCATATGGCATAGGAGTCCAGAGGAAGAATACATCAGTTTTCTTGGAGGATACAAAGAGACTTTATAACTAGGGGAGACTTGAGCAAGATCCTCAGTGAGGAAGTAAAATGAAACCTCTAGGAAATGAGCCCTACTCAGTACCCATCACCTGTGTTGTGCATGTAGACTCTTTTTTTAAGTCTTTAGCTTAAATTGTTCTTAAGTACATTGAGTTGATTCCAAATCATAGAGAACCTATCTATGCACAAAAGAACTAAACACTGCCCAGTCCTGCACCAGTACATTGCTTTGGGGATCTTCCTCTTTTTCATCCATCCTCCACTTTACCAAACATGATGTCCTTCTCCAGGGACTAGTCCCTTCTGATAACATGTGAAATATCAGAGATGAAATCTCCCAATTTTGGCTTCTAGGGAGCATTCTGGATGTACTTCTTCCAACACAGATTTATTTTTTTGGAAATCCATGGTACTTTCAATATTCTTCTTTAATACCACAACTGAAATACATCAGTTCTCCTACAGTCTTCCTTATTCATTGCCAAACTTTCACATGCATATGAGGCTACTGAAAATATCATGACTTGGGTCAGGCACACCTTAGTCTTCAAACTGATATCTTTGCTCTTGAATAATTTAAAGAGGTCTTGTGCAACAGATTTGCCTAATATAATGTCATTTGATTTCTTGAATGCTGCTACCATTAGTGTTGATTGTGGACCCGTGCAAAATTAAATCTTTGACAACTTCAATCTTTCTCCATTTATCATCATGTTATTTATTGGTCTAGTCATGAGGACTTTTGTTTTCTTTACATTGAGGTGTAATCCATACTGAAGACTGTGTCCTTTGATCTTCTTCAGTAAGTATTTGAAGTCCTCTTCCTTTTCAACAAGCAAAGTTGCATCATTTGCATATAACAGATTGTTAATGAGTCTTCCTCCTGATGCCATGCTCTTCTTCAGATTGTTCAGATTCTCAGATTATTTATTCTGCATTCAAATTAAATAAGTATACTGAAAGAATACAACCCTGACACACATTTCCTAATTTTAGTGCTTCCATATCCCCTAATTGTTTTCAAACCACTGCCTCTTTTTCTATGTACAGGTTCCTAATGAGTACAATAAAATATTCTGTAATATCTGTTCTTTGCAATGTTATCATAGCTTTTCATAATCCACACAGTCAAAAGCCTTTGCATAGTCAGTAAAGTCCAGGTAAACATATTTGGTACTCTCTGCTTTCAGCAAAGATCCGTCTGACACTAGCATGCCATGTTCGCTTCTGAATCTGGCTTGAGTTTCTGGGAGTTCTCTGTCAATGTACTGTTGTACCAGTATTTTAATTATCTTCAGCAAAATTTTACTTGCTAATATTAATAATATTGTTCTATGATTTTTACATTCCATTGGGTCAAACCTCTGTTTTGATGAGCACAAATATGGTTCTGTTCCAGTTGACTAAGTGACTGTTTTCCTAATTTCTTGGCATAGATGAGTGACTGCCTCCAGATGTGTATCAGTTTGTTGAAAATCTTCAATTTATATTCCGTCAGTTCCTGGAGACTTATTTTTTGCCAATACCTTCAGTGACGCTTGGACTTCTTCCTGTAGTACTATTGGTTCTTGAGCATACTACCCCTTGAAACAGTTGAACACTGACCATTTATTTTTGGTACAGTGACTTTGTGCCTACCTTCCATCTTCTTTTGATGCTTGGAATCTTTCAGTATTGCCAGTTGAGGCTTGGATTTTTTCTTCAGCTCCTTCAGCTTGAGAAATTGTGAGCATATTCTTCCCTTTAGGTTTCCTAACTTCAGATCTTTGTACATCTCATTATGATATTTGACTTTGTCTGCTTGAGCTGCCTTTGAAATTTTCTGTTCAGTTCTTTTACTTCATCATTTCTTTCATTCACTTTAGCATCTCTATGCTGGAGAACAATTTTCAGAGTCTCTTCTGATATTCATTTTGGTCCTTTCTTTCCTGCCTTTTGAATGAATGACCTTTTTCTTTCTTCCTGTATGATGTTCTTTATGTTATCCCATCTCTCCTCTGGTCTTTGGTCATTAGTATCTAATGCATCAAATCTGTTTGAGATGGTCTCTAAATTCAGGTAGGATATGCTCAAGGTTATATTTTGGTTCTTGAAGAAGTCTTTTAATTTTTTTGTTCTTTTCCTTTTCAGCCTGAACTTGCATGTGAACAATTAATGGTCTGTTTCACAGTCTCCCCTGGCCTTAATTTGACTGATGACATTGAGCTTTTCCAAGGAGCTCTAGTAGTGTAGTGGTTACGAATCGGGCTGTGAACTGCAAGTTCAGCAGTTCAAAACTACCAGCTGTTCTGCAGGAGGAAGATGAGGCTTTCTGCTCCTGTAAAGATTTACAGCCTCGTAAACCCTGTACAGGGTCACTATGGGTTGGAATTGACTCGATGGCAATTAACAACAACAATGAGCTTTTCCATCATCTCCTTCCACAGATGTAGTCAATTTGATTCCTGTGTATATCTTCTGATGAGGTCCATGTAGATAATTGCCTTTTATGTTGTTTAAAAAGGGTATTTACAATGAATATGTCATTGGTCTTGCAGTCTATCATGAGATCTCCAGTATCAACTCCATAATCAAGCTCATAGTTTCCAACTACCGATGATGATTCCTTTTTGTTTGTAACCTTTGCATTACAATCACTAGTAATTATCAACACAGCTTGATCACATATTTACCCAATAGCTTAAATTAGATCACCTTTAAAAAGTCTTCACTGATTCTCCTAGTAAGTTCTAAGTGTGTGTATTCTGATTTTGATGATTTAGTCCCCCAACCATTTCAGCACTCATTGGTTTTTATTGTGGCATTCTTAATTTTTTGGGGGTGGATGTCTTTTTTTCCTTTGTTAAACTGTCTATATTTTAAACTCATAACCATCATGCCCATGGTTTTCAAAAGTCTAATATATGTACATGGTGTGTTATGTACTATTCCAATGTTTCCAATGCTTCATACCTTTTCTACCTCTTCAGAGACAATGACTTTTGCTTTCTGAGGATGATCATGTAGTCATTTACTTCCCTTTCTCTAACAACCTGTCTCTACTGCCTATTCTTGATTTATCTGTCTGTCATTGTTTTTTTTTTATTTCCCCTTTGCTGTGTGGAAAATGAGTCCGCCACTAAAACATGCATGCTTCCTGCCCTCTTCATTCTTCCAGTATAATGCTGGCATAACTTTGGTTAGATCAATATTTAGCGTTTAAATTATTACAACAATGTAAACACTATTCACAGCTGAGTCATGTGTATGAGCATTTATTTTCTTCTTTTCCCTAGAAGTAATAGTTTTCTGATTGTTGCTGTTATTAAGTGCCATCAGTAATTTAACTCCAATCTTGATGATTGTCTAAATTTACTCTTAAGACAGGTACTCTGCTCTGGAGATAGCAACATTAGTTTTCTCATGCTTACTCTTTATAAAGTATATATTTTCCCATCCTTTAATTGTTAACCTGTTTTTTAAAGTTAACAATTTCAAATTGAACACATCAATGTAACATGTCCCCAGATGGGAAAATGGAACTATGCTACCATCCAGGAGATGATCCCTTGAGTACCTTCCAGTCACTACCCCCAAGAGAATCTTCTGGCTCAACAAATGCAGGTTCCAAGATATGTTTTCTCTGCTAGTTTTCTGACTATCACAATACATGTATGCTCCATAACAGGCCTGCTTTGGTAAATTTTAGCTGTCCATTGACTCTGACCCTAACAAAAACTATGATCAATATTTAAAATTAAATTTTAGTAAATTTAAAACTTTAAAGATTTAATTTAACAAAGACATGTGGCTCTGAGGATAAGCACAGGACTGTTAACCACAAGGTCAGCATTTCAAACCCACTAGGTGCTCCTCTGAGACTCTATACAGGGTCACTGTGAGTTGGAACTGACTTGATGGCATTTAACAAGAAGAACAGAGTTTTGTTAGAATAATCAGGTTTGAAAAATATGTTCTTCTTTCATTTTATCTGTGCTGCTTCTGGGAACCATTGAGTTGATTCTAACTCACAGAGACCCAGTCTAGGGTTTCTGAGGCTGTAATTCTTTATGGCTGCAGAAAGCCTCATTTTTCACCTGTGGAGAAGCTGTTGGGAACAACATAGTAACTTTGCCATTAGTGGCCCAATGTGTAACACACTATGCTGCTTTGTTGTTGTTGTTGTTAAATTCCATCAAGTCGATTCTGACCCATAGCAACCCTGTACAGGGTTTCCAAGGAGCGGCTAGTGACCTTGAACTACTGACCTTGCAGTTCAGATGACATTGCAGTCTGACACATTAGCCCACAGCACCACACCAGGGCTCCTTTGTTGTTGTTGTTGTTAGGTGCCATTGGGTCTGTCCCGACCCGTAGCGACCTTATGCACAGCAGAACAAAAACTGCCCGATCCTGGGCCAACCTCACTACTGTTGCCACACTTAAGTCCATCGATGCTGCCACTTGGCCAATCCATCTCGTTGGGGGTCTTCCTCTTTTTCTCTGACTCTCCACCTTACCAAACATGATATCCTTCTCCAGCG
>NW_006408601.1:5119343-5121645 GCF_000296735.1 Chrysochloris asiatica
AGAGGACAATAAATGCTGGCGAGGATGCGGAGAGACTGGGACCTTTCTACATTATTGGTAGGATTGCAAAATGGTCCAACCACTCTGGAAAGCAATATGGCGCTTCCTCAGAAGTTTGAAATATAAATATCTTATGATCCAGCAATTCCTCTACTGGGTATTTACCCACAAGAAATATGAGCCATAACACGAGAAGATATATGCACACCAATGTTCATAGCAGCACTATTTACAATAGCAAAAAGATGGAGAAGGCCTAAGTGCCCATCAATTGAAGAATGGATAAACAAACTGTGGTACATACACACAATGTAATATTATGCTATCTTGAAAAACAATAAGGAAGCTGCAAGCCACCACATAACATGGATGAACCTTGAGAACATTATGTTGAGTGAGAGTAGTCAGTCACAAAAGGAGAAATTCTGCATAGGACCATTATTGTAAAAGAGTAAGAAAAAGAACCCACACTAAAAGGGGAAAAATTATATATGTATTTGCTAATCACCAGGATGTATGGAATGAGAGGAGGGAAGGGAGAGTGGGACCCTACCCCAAGAAGAGTGATGCCAGGGATGGAGATAGAGATGAGGACATGGACAGATGGAGAGGCTGGGGACACTGGACTCAGGGAGGGAGAAGGGCTGTCTGCTGGCAGCTGCGGGATGGGCCTGTATGGTGTACCCTTAGGTTATTTGATGATGCATGGAGGGGATTGTAATCATAGCAATGAAATGAAATACGATAGGATAAGTGTAAAGCTGACGTTCTCCCATGTAAACCCCACAATACAAACTTAAAAAAAAAAGATGTATTGATCATTACTGGTGATTGGAATACAAAGCTTTGGAGCAAAGAGGAAGGATCAGTAGTTGGAAAATACAGCCTTGGTGATAGAAATGATGCTGTAGATTGCATGATAGAATTCTGGAAAATCAATGATTTGTCCATTTCAAATACCTTCTTTACACACCATAAGAGACGATTATACACATGGACCTCACCAGATGGAATACATAGAAATCAAATCGACTCTATCTGTGAAAGAGATGATGGAAAAGCTCCATATAATCAGTCAAAACAAGGCCAGGGTCAGACTGTGGAACAGACCATCAATTGCTCATATGCAAATTCAAATGGAAGCTGAAGAAAATGAAAACAAGTCCATGAGAGCCAAAATATGACTTGAATATATCCCACTTGAATTTAGAGATTATTTGAAGAACAGATTTGATACATTAAACACTAAAGACCAAAGACCAGAAGAGTTGTGGGGTGACATCAAGAACATCATGCATGAAGAAAGTAAAATGTCATTAAGAAGACAAGAAACAAGGAAACGATCAAAATGAATGTCAGAAGAGACACTGAAACTTGCTTTCCAGTGTAGAGATACTAAAGCAAATGGAAGAAATGAGGAGGTACAAGAGCTGAACAGAAAATTTCAAAGATCAGTTTGAGAAGATAAAGCCAAATATTACAACAAAATGTGCAAAGATCTGGAGTAAGAAAGCCAAAAAGGACGAACACGCTCAGCATTTCTCAAACTAGGGGAACTGAAGAAAAAATTCAAGCCTCGACTTTTGTTATTGAAGGATTCTTAGACAAATTATTGAATGATGCAGAAAGCATCAAAAGAAGATGGAAGCAATACCCAGAGTCACTGTACCAAAAGGAAATGGTTCATGTTCAACCATTTCAAGAGGTAGCATATGATCAACAGCCATATGCTTCTTCTGAAGGGAGAAGTCCAAGGTGCATTGAAGGAATTGGCAAAGAACAAGGCTTCAGGAATTATAATGAAATCTTTCAAGAAAGTAAGACGGCACAGGAAGCACTCACTCATCTATACCAAGAACTTTGGAAGACAACTATCTGGCCAACTGACTGGAAGAGATCCATAGTTGTGCCCATTCCAAAGAGAAGTGACCCAACCTAATGCAGAAATCATCAGACAATCTCTTTTATATCCCATGCGAGTAAAGTTTTACTAAAGGTAACACAGAAACGGCTGCAAGCATACATTGACAGAGAACTTCCAGAGGTTCAAGCCAGATTCAGAAGAGGCCATGGAGTGAGGGATATCATTGCTGATATCTGATGGATCTTGGCTGAAAGCAGAGAATATCAGAAAGATGTTTACCTGTGCTTAATTGACTGTGCAAAGGTTTTTAATTGTGTGGATCATGACAAGCTGTGGACAACATTGAGAGTATGAGTATTCAGAACACTTAATTTTGTTCATGAAGAATCTGTACCTGGACCAAGAGGCAGTTGTTCAAACAGAACATGGGAACACTGA
>NW_006408601.1:5122336-5126649 GCF_000296735.1 Chrysochloris asiatica
AAATGTTTTAAGTCCTCTTCATTTTCAACCAGCAAGGTTGTATCATCTGCATATCGCAGGCTGTTAATGAGTCTTCCTCCAATTCTGATGCCATGTTTTTCTTCATAGAACCCAGCTTCTTGGATCATTTTTTCAGCATACAAGTTAAATGCGTATGATGAAAGAATACAACCTTGTCACACACCTTTCTTAATTTTAAACCATTCAGTGTTTCCATGTTCTGTTTGAACAACTGCTTCTTGGTTCAGGTACAGATTCCTCATGAGCACAATTAAGTGTTCAGGAATACTCATACTTCACAATGTTGTCCATAGCTTGTCATAATTTACACAGTCGAAAGCCTTTTCATAGTCAATAAAGCACAGGTAAATATATTTCTGATAGTCTCTGCTTTCTAGCACTGTGCATTTATTATTGTCTTTTCTGTTTATTTTATTTTGCCTATTTCTAAAACATCATGTAAGAGAGACTCTATGGTATTTGGTGAGATGCTATGGGTTAATGCACTGAACGCAAGCTCATTTTAAACCACAAGAATGATGGTTCACACTTACCAGCCACTCCTTGGAAATCCTATACAGGGTTGCTATAAGTTGGAACCAACTCGACGACACTTAAGAACATATAGTATTTACACTTTGGCCTCTTTTGATAAATGTTATGTTTATGGGATTTATTCATGTTGGTATGGTATATTTGTTGCCATAGCTCTATCTATTCCATTGTCTGAATGATAGCACAGTATACTTACCAGTTCTAAACTATAAGTAAAAAAAATGGCACCCAGAACCTAACAATAGCTGTTGATGAACTTTAGAATTGTTTTCAGTTGTGGGTTATTATGAAAAGTGTGGCAATGAGTATTTTCCCTAATATTTTTGGTACGTTTCTATTAGGTATCAGTTAAGTTTTCTTTAAAACCTTGTGAATGTCTTGCTTTAAAAATGCTAGTGCTTTATGGAGTGATATTGTCAGGACTTCTAAAAAGTGCTTTTATTTCCTTATGCAGAGAAAGCTCAAGGATTCCCGAGAACACAAGCCATGGCTGAGGTTCAAACAGCAAGAGGTCCCCATTAGCCCACTAATTTTCCTATTTACCAGAAAGAGTTATCACAGTGTTGAAAATTTGCAGAGGGCAAGCCCAGTTTTCTTGGTGCTGCATGCCATGAGGAACTTCAGCACACAAGAGGTACTAATGACTGTTGGGTTTTAATAGTGTGAATTCTGTGATAACAGGGCTGCCAGTCTGGGGCTGTTCTGCCTTGATTTAGCATTATCCAGGTCCCCTGGCTGTCTTCCAGAATTCTAATGGTTTTGCTTCTGCTTCTGTGCTAGGCTGGGTTTAAAAATTCACAGGAAACACTCTTGTATGAGCTCCTTTTTCTCAGTTCCTAGGATCTCCCCGACCTGGCCTACTCCATCCCCCTATTTCAGTGCCAAGAAAAGAAAGTGTGAAATTCTACCCAGCTGGAGTTTCTCTAACTTCACATATCAGATGTCATTAGATGGGAAAATAAGTCCTTGGAGAGTTACAAGTCTATAGAAAATTCCTAATCTGGCATTCAAGCCTCTCTACAATTTGGCTCCCATATAACATTCAACATCATTTCCCATTGGTTCCAACCAGTGCTTTTCTGACACAGCCAGTCTGCTTTCCTCACTGCTTCCCCTCCTCTGCAGACACATTCCCAACTCTCCGAGAGGGTCAATCTATTATCTTTTCTGGAAAGTCTTACTGCATCTCTCCTCCTAGTCTATTTAAATGTTTCAACCTGGTTTTATACAAAGGAGTTTCAAAAAGTTGGTGGAAAAGTGGAATGAAAAGATAATAGAATTTTGACATCAATTTTTAGAAGCTGTCTTGTATATATAAACAAATATAGTTATAGCTATGGAATCCTGTTGTGGTGCTGCAGGATAATCACTGAACCACAACATTGGTTTGAACCCTAAGGTCACCAGTTCAAAACCACCAGTCACTCATCAGAAATGCTATAAAGGATCGATATGAGTCAGAACCAACTCAACAGCACTTAACAAAATGTAGCTCTAGATGCATATATATGTGTGTATATTTATACTAATATCAGATAAAGTAGACTTAAAGTTAGAAGTGAACTGAAGAAGGACATGCCATAAAACCAACATTCGTCTGTCAATTTTTCGTACTGTGATGGTTTGTGTGTTGCTGTATTTCTGGAAGCTATGCTACCAATATTTTAAATACCAGCATGGTCACCCATGGTGGACAGGTTTCAGATAACTTCCAGACAAAGACAGACTAGGAAAAAGGTGTGACGAACTACTTCCAAATATTTAGTCACTGAAAACCTTATGAATAGCAGAGAAACACAGTCAGATATAGTGCTGGAAAATGATGAACCCCTCAGGTTGGAAGGCACTCAAAATGTGACTAGGGAAGAGCTGCCTCCTCAAAGTAGAGTTGACCATGATGACAGGAATGGAGTATAGTCCATGGGACCTTCATTTGCTGATGGGGCACAACTCAAAATGAAGAGAAACAACTGTAAACCTCCATTGAAAATCAGAACATGGAATGTACGAAGTATGAATCTGGGAAAATTAGAAATTGCAAAAATGAAATGGAATGTAGAAACATCGATATCTTAGGGAATAGTGTGCTGAAATGAACTGATATTGGCCATTTTGAATCTGACAACCACATGGTTTACTATGCCAGGAATGACAAATTGAAGAGGAGTTGTGTTGCAGTCATTGTCAAAAATAACATATCCAGATCAGTCATGAGGTACAATGCTGTCTGTGATAGGATAATATCCATGCATCTACAGGGAAGACCAGTTAATACCACTATTATTCAAATTTGTGCACCAACCACTAAAGCCAATGAGGATGAAATAGAAGAATTCTACCAACTTCTTCAATCTGAAATTCATCAAACATGCAATCAAGATGTATTGATCAAAACAAATAAATTTATTGGTTCTGGTTTTGATGGGCAGCAGAGACAGCCAGGTAGGAAAAGCTCCATGGGGAGGGATTGAAAACCCACAGAAGCTGTGTTCACAGAACACCAGAGATCTGGTACAGGATATCAGTTTCCCACACGTGCAAGTGGGAAAATCATGATATAAAGGAAAATACTGTGAGTTAGGAATCGCTGGAGCCCGGACTCCGCCAGGACAGAGTTCAGAGGGTGGGGCTACAGCCAGAACAGTACAGGGAACCTGCGATAAAAGCCATGCAGTGATATTGGCAAAAGTAGGTGTAGGGGATTCTACACATGTTTTCCTCCTCTTTCCTGTCACGCTTTCTTTTCCCAGCCTGGATGCCTTTCAGGCGGATGTGTACACACCCCCTTCCCCCACCCCCCATCCCCCCCCAAAAAAAAGGCCAATGCTGAGCCCATAGTTTTCCCATGACACAGAGAGAAAGAGCTTGGTGGCTGTTTATAATGTCAGCCTAGGGGTCACAGCCCTAAAATTAACTTGTGCAGGACCCTTTGCTCCAGCCTATCTAGCAAGAAAAAGCAGGCTCATCTGGCCTGACAGACAAACCATATGAACAATCTGTAAAACCCCAACATAAAAGGATGCAACTATCTCGAGAATTACTCTGTGCACACTCAGATACCTAACTAACCTTCAGAGACAAAAATAGTAGACAATCTTTCTCCCATTAACTTCTAAATATCTGCACACCTCTACAGTGGTGACTAGAGGAGGGCCCTGAGCGAGCAAGAACCCCTACCCACGGCTGGAGGCTTCTACAGTGCACACACACTGCTTGTGTAGCAAGGCAACTGGACAGTCAGCCAGTTTTATTTTTGTTTCAAAGTGGTGGCTTTTGCTCTGCTTTTATATTGCTTCTGCTTTTAGTCCTTTTGATCACAAATTTTTTCTGGAGGTGGGAGCTTTTTCTCCCTATGTTACCCAAGAAGAGGCAGCAATCATGGCCGTATAGCCAAGCTACAAGCATACCCCATAATATTCCAGCATTGAGACAAGAGCCAATAATAGCTGCTAAACATTACATGCAAAAATGAAACCTATATCCTGATCATATCCAACAGGAGACACCCAGAAAGCTTAATAACACAACAACAAGCATCCATTTAAGTATTAAAACACCCACGTAACCACTGGAAACGACAAACAAAAACCAACAAAAGTTCTCAAAACATGTCCAAAAATAGAAAAGAGTAACTGAGACAAATGAGCTGGAGACAGACAAAGGCTCCTCAGAAGAAGAAGAGCAGGTTTTGGATTTGCCTGAGAGGGAATTCAGAAGAATGATATGGAAACAAATTCAAATGCTCCGAAAAGGGGTGG